>NW_015505787.1:574822-634636 GCF_001515645.1 Sinocyclocheilus grahami
AAACTTCATGTCTGGTCCCTGGACGGGATGCGGAGGTTCTAGGTGATCTATCCCAAAAGGTAGTTGAAACATTCACTTCGGCGAGAGCACTGTCTACAAGACACGCTTACGCCTCGAAGTGGAACCTGTTCGTCAAGTGGTGTTCTTCTCACCGAGAAGACCCCCAGAGATGCCCGATCAGGGTCGTGTGTTCCTTTTTGCAGCAAGGGTTGGAGCGAAGGCTGTCTCCCTCCACCCTTTAAGTCTATGTCGCTAAAAATAAATTATTGCTGCTAACCATGACACCGTGGTAGGGAAGTTGGTAGGAAAGCATGACCTGGTCATCAGGTTCATTAGGGGGGCGAGAGGTTAAATCCTTGCCGGCCCCTTTCCATACCCTCTTGGGACCTGTCTCTGGTGCATAAAACACTACAGCAGGGCCCATTTGATCCTTTTGCAGTCAGTTGAGCTAGAGTTTCTTTCAGTGAAAACTCTGCTCCTGCTTACACTGCCCTCCATCAAGAGGGTAGGGAACCTGCACACATTTTTTCGGTCGACGATTCATGCCTAGAGTTTGGGCTGGCTGACTCCCAGGTAATCCTGAGGCCCCGGCCCGGCTATGTGCCCAAGGTTCCCACTACTCCCTTCAGGGATCACGTGGTGAGCCTGCAAGCGCTGCCCCCGGAGGAGGCAGACCCAGCCCTAGATTTGCTCTGTCCTGTTCGAGCCTTCAGATGCTATGTAGACCGGACCCAAAGCTTTACGACCTCAGACCAGCTCTTTGTCTGTTACGGAGGCCGGCAGAAGGGGAATGCCATCTCTGAGCAGAGGATGGCCCACTGGACAGTGGATGCCATCCCCCTGGCTTTTTAGGCGCAGGGTATGCCCTGCCCACTCAGGTTCAGGCGAGCACTCTATTAGGAGTATTGCATCCTCCTGGGCGCTGGCTCGTGGCGCCGCGCTGACAGATACTTGTAGCGGGCTGGGTGACCCCCACGTTCGCTAGATCCTATAGCCTTTGTGTGGAGCCGGTATCCTCCTGTGTTCTCACCTCAAACGGGTAGAGGCACTGAGAGGCCCAGGTTTAGTGTCAGCTTGCTAGTGTCCGTACTGTAGACCCTGTTGAGCTCCTCCATCCCCTCGGCAGCCAGACGTGGCGGAACGTCCGGCGCCAGGCCTTCACTCGTTGAATCTTTGAGAACCGGTAGAAGGCTGGGTTCGATATGTAGAGGCCTAAGTGGTTCCCACATGTGTAAAGTCCACGGTATTGCCTCAGAGTCCATGTTTCCCTGGCAGACTTCTGCCATTTCCATGAGGGTTACAATCAACTCTAATCTTCCATATGCACCTAAATGGATGTCATATGTGTAAGTGCTTCCGAAACCTCCTCCAGGAAGGATGGGACTTCCACAATGTTCCCGTTCCAAGTGGAAGGGGTACATTTATCCAGTGTTATCCAATCTCACTGAGTGGGTAGAGCAATGACAACAGTGACTGGTCTTCTTGTGCGAGCCCTGGCCTACACCACAAAGGAGCGCAGGCGGCTCGCACAGGACACTGGAAGGGGCAGCATCCAATGTCAATGTGCACTGGCTCATTTAGTTTACACTCGAAGTGGATTGGTCTCTCTAAGCGAGATCCCAATTCGTCGGTCACCGACGTGACGTCTCCATTCCCTCCTTCAGGGAACGAGGGTTACATATGTAACCGAGTTCTGCCATTTCCATGAGGGTTACAATCAACTCTAATCTTCCATATGCACCTAAATGGATGTCATATGTGTAAGTGCTTCCGAAACCTCCTTTGGGAAGGATGGGGCTTCCGCAACATTCCTGTTCCAAGTGGAATGGGTAAATTTTCCCAGTGTTATCCAATCTCACTGATTGGGTAGTGTTATGACAGCGGTGACTGGTCTTCTCGTTGCGAGACCCGGCCTACACCAAAAAGGGGTGCAGGCGGCTCGCACCGGACACTGGAAGGGGCAGCATCCCTGGCACTTTGGTAGGGATCCCAATTCGTCGGTCACCGACGTGACTCAGAGTGACCGACTGAAAGGGAACCTCTCGGTTACGTATGTAACCCTCGTTCACTGAATGAGGGAACGGAGACGTCACGTCCCGTCGCCACGGCTACTGTACCACCACTGATCGGTCGGGTCACCTGCTCGGCTCCTCAGCAAAAACCTGGTATGTGTTGCACCGGCTGCCTTTTTATGCTCACACTGTGAACAGCGGCAGCTGGATGCAATCATCGCATGCCAATGTGCACTGGCTCATTTAGTTTACACTCGAAGTGGATTGGTCTCTCTAAGCGAGATCCCAATTCGTCAGTCACCGACGTGACGTCTCCATTCCCTCCTTCAGGGAACGAGGGTTACATATGTAACCGAGATGTTTGTCCACCAGGAGGAAGCATTTCACCACTCTGTGCTCTGATGTCTGTTGTGTGTAGAATTCACCTTGAAATTCATTGTGAACAGAGTGGATAGCCTGTTAACAAAGTACAGCAATCCATCAATCCTTCCTGTCAAATATCATGAATGAAAGACAGTATTTAAACAGACACATGTGTTAAGATGTTTGCTGATTTGATATTGATTTGAGGACTAACTCGTTTCTTGCACATCTGACATGAGCTGAATTTGTTTTGCAATAGGCAAGGTTTTGTTTATGTCCCAAGAGTTTGGTTGAGTTGGCTTCCTGTTTGAGATGCAGGACTCTACTGCTTGCCAATGTGTTCATTCAGTGTGAAGGTTTATTCTGAATCCCTGTGGCAGGCTACTAGCTGGCCTCAAGCAAATCAATATATTCAATCAAAATATCTCCCTTGAGGAAGGTGGATGAGCGAGAAAGTTGAGGAAGGGGGCACTATTTGTTTTTTTGTATTATTTATCACCTGCTGGGAATAACAATCTAAAGAAATTATCTGCTACATGTGTTTGGAATCCTTAAGAAGATCAGTCATAATTTATCAGTTTGACTCAGGATAAGGAGATGGTGTGTTTACTTATGACATCTAACTAGGCTCCAAAATAATCTCTTTGTCAGATGGCATGTGACAATAGGCCGTTTCGCACTGCTTTAGTTCCAGAACTAAATGTATGGTACTAAAGTACTGGGACGATTTTGCTCTTCATAGAGATCATAGAACCAGCTTAAGCTGATTTGCTTGCAACAAGGCAAAGCTTGTCCTCAAATAGTGTAGCTGGACTTTCAGTCTGGCCAAGTTGGTGTTTAGCTGGATGGTCAGCTGATCTCCAAAAATGTACCTAAAACCCCTCTAAAACCAACCACTGGACCAGTCTGGGCGGGTTTAAGTTTTTCTTCTTCTTCAGATCCTTCATTTACTTTTCACAGCAGACACAATGGAGTGTGTTTGACAGTGATGTGATACCATCAGTTCAGTCGGGCTGAAATGCAATTAACATTTGCTGAAGAATCACAGAATCAAGCATGTTTTTTTTCAGAAAGGTTTGTGAAGAAGATTTTTGTGCGTGATGCAAATTACACAATACTGTCGTGAAGTTTGGTAATGATGAGCCATTCCACAATCTTCAATCAAAAGCACCCTAATTCAAGTTTGTTAGAAGTTACAACCCTCAAGCTGGAGTTTGCACTTATTTTGCACTCCTTTTTCTTTGTACTGTAGGTTTCTGTCTGCTCTGGCCATTGGCCCACAGTGATGCAACAGTTGGAGCATGTACAAGTTAATCAACAGGCAAATATGGGGGAGAGATCAGTGTTGTCGGCTTGGCGAGACTAATTGTGAACGAAAATAAACATGTCACTCACTCCTTTCACATCGTCATGCACTTTTTGAAAGTAGAGTCCAGACAGGGTGTGTATAGGCCAAGTGGAAGATGACAAGCATTTGTTTGTGTCTAAGGGTTGTATTTGTTCATATAAAATGTATTTATTTATCAAAATGTGGGTATAATTAAAATCAGTGCCCAGTGGCAAGTTTTAAATTGGATTCAAAATCGAGAATGCAGGTAGTAAGAAAAAAGTGCTTCTAAAATTATCTAAATGAACTGTTTTAAACTTTCTTTTTAAAGTAATAATAATAATAATAATATGACTTATATAATATGATTTAAATAATATGATTTAATATCAGTCTACAGATTATATCTGTTATGGGTTGTTGTTGAATCAAAGTGCACAACAAAGGAGTAGAGTCCAAAACAAAGTCCTTTAATCAAAATTCTAAAATGCTAGAGACCACAGGGGCAACAACCACTAAACTTCAAACAAACACAATACAGAACAAAGAACCAGGTGAGAACTCAAGGCTTAAATACAAGAGCGTACCAAAGTACTGAAAGTGCCACATTTTGAGCATAATATGAATTAAATACAGTGATGCCTGTCTTAGCAGTGTGGAATTGTATGTGGCTCCACAAAATAATTGCACATTAAGTACATGAATTGTATAGTGAAAAGTATGGATTTATGCTGTATTGAAATACAATAATATATTATAAGTACTATTACATACTATCGTAAAGGACTAGCAGAAATGTTCTACTTTTTATGCCACTTGCACTGTACTTACAATGGCAACGTCGAATGACCGTTGATTAAAGCAAATTTGACTATCCTGACTTTAAGTTGAATGTCAATTCATCACAGAAGGCTTATCAAAGCTCAGTGTGATCTGATACCGGAACCCGGGCACTGCTCTCAATCGTATGTCAATTTGGGACATCTTCTTCTAACCTTGTTATGGAACCATTTTCAAGCACAGCTGGGGCTTATTTTACATATCTTTCAAAGAACATGAGAATAGATTATAGACCATTTAGGGGCACATTTGATCTCATGCTATAGATCATGATCACTATCTATGACAAACTTATCTTATTGAATAATCTCATCTGCAAAAATTTACCCTGTTTAGAGTTGGTTTAAATATTGTACCAGCAAATTGAGGCTGGTTGAATATTATGATCTTTCTGGTTGACCAAAGAAGTCTTGTTATCATTCTGTCATGATGTAATAATTCTCGTGCCATTCCAAACCTCGTGTGGAGCACAAAAGAAGGCATTTTAAAGAATGTTTCAATTGGTGTTGGACCCAAAATGGACCCCATTGACTGTCATTGTATGGAAGAAAAACACTGGGACATGTTTAAAAATATATATTCTGTGTTCGTAGCAGACAGATCATTTTTGAATGAAATTTCCTTCAAGTGTGTTTCAATTTGTTGTTTTGTACAAATTTCAGCAGTGAGGGAGTTAAGTCATTTTCTTGCTTTCCCAGATAGTCTAAAAATGGCCACTTTTACATGCATTTGTGCCCATACATATTGCTCTTTTAAATGGAGCAGGACTCTTTTGACGGGCATAGGTGGTATTTTATCATTTCATTTCATTTTGTCTATTTGAGAGCTATAATTACTTACAGAGGCATGGAAGCCTCTCTTTAAAATTACATGTCTCTTCTACTGTAGAGCATAGTGTTTCCCCAACGCATATTTTACCCGCTCTATTTTAATCCTCTGTTATTATTTTTCAATTTGAATTATTTTCTTTAATCCTTATGTTCTGCTCAGTGTTTTCTTCGACATGCCAAGAGGTACTTAAAGCAAAGTATTTATTTGATTTGCCATGGATTGGCTTAGTTTCAAGATTAAGGCATAGATACGGTTATTGAGAACAATTATTAGCCATAACTGGCTGAACTACAGTTGAGATATATACATGGTTTTATCACCGAGTGTATATGGTCATTCTTTTTTTACACTTGAATGGCCACAAATCAAGATGGGAAGTCTGCATAAGAGCAACCAAACTGCCTGTATGTCTACCAACGAAAACATGACAAGGTCATCCGTCCGCTGCACCACCCTTTCTAATTCTAGTTTTGAGTCTGATTTCGAGCCAGTCCACCATCCAACCTCATCACGGCACATTGTGTGACCAAGGGAGGCGCTTATTGACTTCCCGTAATTGAGAGGGGAAAAAGTACTAACTGCACACATGCAAGTACACATGCTTCCCTAAATCACGCATGTACACATATCCCTGGGCTTCTGCATTCACTGACAATTACTCGCCCTGCTGGATGTCCTTATATTAAAAGCTTCCTTTGTTAGGTGCGGCCCACTAAATAACTTGCATGTGTTACCGTTTTCTTAGGTTTATTAAGCACAGCTGTTAGGCAAATGGAGAGATGAATGGGAGCATCATTGCATTAACCTGCCCGTTATCCCTGCCATACGCTGATGGCCCCAATAAGTTATCCCATCATTAACACCCAGAGTCGATCCTAGACTTCTGGGGGCCCTACGCAAAACTGTGTCCGAGGGGGGAGACGAGTTATGAATGAATGAAACGCCTTTGTCCGCTTGAAAAACGGTGTCTCTTCTGCGGCTCGGTACGCTTTCAACTCGTTTTTGTTTTGTCTCGAGTAAGACCCTGTATGACATTCACGTTACATGATTTGAGTGATTTTTTTATGTAGAAAGGGCGACAGCGCACCACATTAAAATAAATGACATAAGTGGTTTTCATAACTGCTGGCCAAATTCAAAAACAAAACTAAAATTAAATCATCTTTGAGACCAAGGGGGGCCCCTGGGGTTTCGGGGGCCCTAGGCAGCTTGCATACTTTGTGTATAGGGAGGATCGGCTCTGTTAACACCTGTATCATGCCAGCAATGCTCAAATAAAGGATGGATGGATCCATTAAATTCTATGGCATACACATAGTGATTTTCTAGATTATGCACAGTAATATCATATTTATAAGTGTTGAAGCATGTTTTTATTAGGTAATTGTTTTTATTATTAATTTTATAGTTTACATTTTCTCCGGTAAAACTGATTGTGCAGCCCAAACCTTAAGGCGTAGAGAGCTAAAACTTGGTCAGATCGTAGTAGTATTGCTCGCTACTCAGATCCAAAGACTCGCACCAATCGGCCTAAAGGGGGCGCTACAGCGATCAAAAACGCAAAAGTGCTCATAACTCCTAAACCGCTTGTCATAGACTCAAAAATTTTAAATTTTTCGAATCCTTGGGTCAAGGCAAATACAACTGTGATTTGGATCTAAGAGTTCTCGTTTTTCCGCAAATTTGAATTATGTCCAAAATCTACTTTTGCAAACTAGTCCTAGGTTTTTTTGCCCGATTGGAACCAAACCACTGCAGAAATATTCTCTGGACAGTGAATATCAATAAAGATAAAAAAAGTTTAAATTTCAACTCACTGTCGCAATGGGGCACCAAAACGTTTGAAAGTGGCAGGCCAATTTTACGAAAAAGGCTATAACTCGTGAACGGAATGAGATATCTTCACCAACCTCGGTACAAATGTGTACGAGCTCAATATTTGGTCAAAAAAAAAAGCTTTGCCACCTGGTGGCGCAATAATATGAAAAAAATAAATAAAAACAGCTATAAGTCCAATAGTCCAATTGACCTGAAAATTGGTATGCAGTGTCTTTGTCCAGTGTACCATAAGGGTCTATGAGGACATTGGCGTATCTCAAAAAACATGGCCGCCATCGGCCAATGAATATTGAGCACCTACTAGACAAGGTTAACGGAGGTGGATTGGAACGAAACTCGGTGGGCATGTTCGACTCATTGCCCTAAATGTCTGTAAGAATTTTTAAAGAAATCACCCACTAGTTGGTGCTAACGAGTTTTTTGGCTCTGTAATCACTTTTCACACATCCATACAATATGCATATCATTTACATACATAACAAGCAACTTTGCCTCAAGAATCATTGCTGTCAATCAAATCATTAATTAAATATTCTCAATTATGTTAAAAACCTACTTTTGCGAACTAGTCCTAGGTTTTTCGCTCAGTCTCAATCAAACCTCTGCAGTGCAATTATCTGGACTCTCTAGATCAATGATTATCAAATAAATGTTAAATGTTGTCCTTTGTTTACCTGTATTGGGGTCATTTAGAAAAGGCGTGTGGTCAAATATAGCCAAAAGGCCATAAAACCTAAAAGAAAACTCAAAACTTTACGAAACTTGGTGAAAACATTTGTCAGATGATTCTGAACAAGTATGCAACGTTTCATGGAGATCAAACCGTAGGTGGTGCTATAACAGTTAAAACGGCCTCAAAAACACAGTATTTCTATAGTAAATAACCTCAAATTGAAATAAAATGTTCATATATTTACTTATACACTATATCTACTTATCATATGATAGATCTCCTCATTCTGAACAACTTTGCCTCTAGGAGCACTGCTGTTAATCAAACTTTTCTTTAAGTATTTGAGATTATTTAAAAAAACTATTTTGAGTCTTAATATAATAGTTTAATCATTTCATTTCTGTGTGTGTGTCTGTGTCTGTGAGCCTATTCTCCATTTTGGATGTGTTTTACTGTCAGCCATACATCCTGCTTGACCTAGACCCTAAAAGCATACCACCTTTAAGGCCTTAAAGTGCTTGAACCCCGGTAATAGCTGCTTGCAGCTATATTTATTATTATTATTATTATTATTATTATTATTCATATATTTACTTATACACTATATCTACTTATCATATGATAGATCTCCTCATTCTGAACAACTTTGCCTCTAGGAGCACTGCTGTCAATCAAACTTTTATTTAAGTATTTGAGATTATTTAAAAAAACTATTTTGAGTCTTAATATAATAGTTTAATCATTTCATTTCTGTGTCTGTGTCTGTGAGCCTATTCTCCATTTTGGATGTGTTTTACTGTCAGCCATACATCCTGCTTGGCCTAGACCCTAAAAGCATACCACCTTTAAGGCCTTAAAGTGCTTGAACCCCGGTAATAGCTGCTTGCAGCTATATTTATTATTATTATTATTATTATTATTATTAGGTAACTAAAGGCGACTACACGTAAGGCATTTTTGTTTTCTATTAAAATATAGCACATATATGATGATATATTTATATATTACATATTTATTTCCCATCATTTTCAATGTGACTAGTTGTCATGAAAATAAATGCCACAATACTACACACACACACACACACACACACACTGGCAGGATTCTGGACTGTTCGGTGTCGTGTTTTGCCCCTGTTTCTGTTCCTGTTTTTCCTTATTTGGTCATGTTCCTCTCCTCGTTTAGTTTGATTAGTCATCCCATGCACCTGTGTTTCCCCAGTCATCCCCTCTATTTAAGCCCCAGTCTGTGCAGTCTGTCTCTGTCAGGTCTACTTGTTTCCACGAGTGTTTGCCCAGCTCCTATTGTGGGTTATCCCGTGTTTTTGTCATTAAAGACTGTGAATGCTACTCCGTGTCTCCTACGTTGTTCCAGCAGCAGCGTAACGAGACTGAAGACCTGACCAAAAATGTTTGTTAAATGTTACCTCCATGTTTTCCCCTCCATTTGTTTTCTCGTTTTCTCTCAGTGCTTTTGTTTCCTGTTGTTCCTTCATGGCAGCCCTCCTTCGTCCGGTATTTCTCCTCCTCCTGCTGGAGCAGGGGGAGAGAATGCTGGAGGACCATACGAGACTGTTCCAGCTGCTAGCAAGCACCACCAACTACCCGGATGACATGCTCTGTGTGTTCTACGACGCCAGTCTAAACATTGAGTGCAGAGCTCCGTCGTCTGAAGATGGTCCTCGAGCGGATTTCACCACCTTTGTGGAGTGAATACTAGCGAGAAACGGATCCCCACTCACCATCAGTTCTGAGAAGAATCTCGCCAGTACCACTCCCAACACAGCGATGCAGAGCATCAGCCCGAGCCCACCATTGACGGAAAGCCATTTCCCACCGCGATCAGCGCAAAGCCGAGCGACTGAACAGAGGATTGCCCCGGACGTAGAGCTGAACCCGTCAGACCAGGTGCGAGAGCCGGTGACAAGGCCCATCACGAGGGAGAAAGCCGCTGATGGTGTGAGCGTGGAGAGGAGCTCCGCCCCCTGCACGGCAGCTGAGGATGAGCAAAGTATGGCACGGCGAATGTGCCACACCGAGGAGGAGAGGGCTCCAGTCCCTGAATCTAGTCCAGAGCGCCCTCCAGTGCCCGCTCCTCCAGAGTGCCATCCTGTTCCCGTGTTCAGCCCAGTGGGGGCTCCCGATCCAGAGTTTAGCCCTGAATCCCTGGAGGCTCACAAATGCCCGCCCTCCAACCTGCTCCAGCCTCCTCCACCGCTTTCGTCTGGCAGCCCCTCTGCTCGTCCTCAGCCCACCATCAATACAGAGCGAGCTCCGCGGGTCTGCCATCCTCCAGCATCGCCATGGCTGGAGAATCCCTCCCCGCCGCCTCCAGCCTCCAAGGCCTGGACACCCAGCGGCTCCATCGTCACCCGACGATCCACCATCTCCACCAGGCTCCCTCATCCCTCCGGCTCTGCCTTGGTCGTGCATCTACCCGCCATCGCCTCAGGACTCCGCTCCTCCGGCTGCACCTCGTTGCTCCATCCCACCGGTTCTATTGGACTCCTTCCTCCCGACAGTGCCACCTTGGTCCTCAGTCGCTCCGGCTCCGCCGTGGATCTCCGGATCTCCGCCTTAGTCACCAGAGCCCTCGGCTTCACCCTGGCTCCCCAGATCCTCGGCAACCCCCTTGCTCGTTGGGTCTCCATCTCCGCCACCTGCTCCGCCGCCATTGGTCGCCCCCTGGAGTCGGCGGCCATTCCTCCTCCATGGCTCTTCCCTCTGTCGGCTCCACTGTGGGTCAACATTATGGCTGTGGCCTGGGTCCAGTTGGGCTCCTCCTGCGCCAAGCCCCTCCTGTCTCCTCCCTGGCGCCTCCCTCCATCGTCACCTCCCTAGTTTCTGTCTGCCGGCCCCCTCCCAGGTGTCCGTCCTCTTCCGGAACCTCCTCCCAAGTTCCCACCCACCCCTCCCCATGTAGTTTCGACAGCGCGAGGATGCACCTTCTGGGAGGGGGCGTTATGTCACACACACACACGTATATGTATGTGTATATATATATATATATATATATATATTTCTTTGTTCTTATGCAATATGTTATTACTAATATTCTTAATACACTACCTTTTTTGTTTTTAGATTCCCTGTATTTTGAAAACTGTCACAAATGAATGTCATCCTGTCATTATGCATGGTTATTCAGGGGATAGTGGATGCTGCTATTGAACTCCTGCCAAACTGTCAGGGGCGTATCAGATCCTTGGTTGTTGGACAACGAAGATTTGATTGAAGAAAGACTTCTGTCAATACAGTCTGACTTCTTCTACAACTGGCACTGGTTTTCTACTTCTTTGAGGCCTACATGGCATGGGTAAATTTGCTGCCAAAACCTTTAGCCACATGGAAATGAACATAAGATAGAAACCTAGCAAAATGACCAAGAAGATCAATCTTACGAACATGCACACTGTTTTTAAATGAAACTGACAAAAATGTTGGTTCATTCTTCACACAAATGTATTAATTTATCCATTAAAAAAAGAAAAGAAACATAACTCTCTAGCAATATAGTGTTTGCTATTCTTTTTCTATTCTATGTACTTAAAAAAACAATAATAACTTGATCCTCTAACACTAGCTCTACCTATTCTATCTTTTTTATATCTACTTTTTTATTTAGTATATCAAAAAAATAACCTTATGTGTACTGTGTTAGACTAACCAGGACTTGTCACAACACTGATATATTATTGTTGCTCTTTTGTTGCTTTGATTGCTTCTATTGTTCTCATTTGTAAGTCGCTTTGGATAAAAGCATCTGCTTAATGATTAAATGTAAAAGTAAATGTTGTATTAGTTTTAGTTGCTTTTTGAATGTCTATGTAGTTTTTATTCATTTTTATTTCAGTTTTAGTTTTGGTACAAAATGAGAATATGAATGTTGCTCTGAAGACTCTGGAGCCTATATATATATATATATATATGTAAATGTAAAGTAATGAAAAGTTGTAATGGTTATTTCTATTCAGTTATTTCCATATTTTGCTGTAGTGTGGTCATTACCAAATATCAGTTTACATTACCAAACATTCCTTTTGCCATTTATTGAAACAATCCAGTGAGATTTGTGTGTGCATAAGGAGTCTGACAACAGCCAGCGCTCCACAAAGAGATCTGATCTCACCATCACACATCACCATCGTCTGGAATGATATGAAGAAACAGAATAAACTGAGACAGTTTTTTTTTTTTTGGTGAAAATACTAATGGTTTAAATATTTCCCTTACGGAAATTAACCATGGTTTTACTACAGTAAAAGTGTAGTAACCATGTGTTTTGGCTTATTGATTACCATTTGTATAATGCCAGTTTTACTACAAATATCATGGTTAAGCTATGGTTAGTGTAGCAAAACCATGGTTAATTTGTGGTTACCATGGTTTAACTATAGTAACTTTTTTTTTTGTAGTAAAACCATGGTTAATTTTCGTAAGGGCACAGTACTGTATTGATGACATGATGTAATTTCAAGACAACAGTTGCATAGTTCTAGGGTAGCACGTACATTAACACCTTTCTCCATCACTGGTGTGATGTCAGTCATTCTGAGCTTTATTGTTAGGCACAGCACTGATAAATATATCAATTAAAACACAAGGGGGAGCCACTGGCCAATTCCACCGACAGATAACTGTCTAATCTAAAGCTATAAAGTTTGAAAAGCTGCTTGTCCCTCCTTACTGGTGAAGAGTGACCGCTGTATTTCTTATTAACGATGTCAGTGATGTATGATGAAGTGGCCCTTAAAAAAAAGATAAAAAGGAAAAAAAGAGTCAGAAAAACATGCTTTTATAGTCAAAGTGCCCTTATAGCTAAAGAACCCTGCAGTGTGTAATACACAATGTCTAATTAGAGAGTCTGGCTTTTGCATGCTTCACTCAGGATGTTGTTCTGAATCCTCAATGAAGTATGTTGCAACTTATTTAGCTTTTCCCTTTCCTGTTTTGTCTTCTCTTGTTACAAGTTCTGTTTTTCTCTCAGGACTGTATATTGTGGTGAGATTTTCAAGCTCACAAAATCAGTGCAAATCTATGTACCAGGCTTCCACTAACATTTCTACCTTCAGGACCTTGTCGGATATTGATTGAAAATAAGATATGTTGTAATAAATAATATCATAAATAATTGAAGAGCTCAGGAGCAACAGCTCAATATCGTTTGCATAGCTGGTGCAGAATACTAGATTGAGGTTCAGCGTCTTCCACAAGTGTTAATGCATATCGGTTTTCAGGTATGAGTTACATTTCCTCCAACTTAAAGAATTGAAACGGTTTGGAAAACTGTGAAATTAAAATGTCCTTACATGTATAGAGGTGAATGGATTTCCCAGATGCATTCTTAGAGCGTTAATGCTTTCTGAAATATAAAAAAGTGACAGGAGTCTGGAATGTAGCCTCCATATGGAAGGAAAGTAAATACATTAAAAGAGGGGGGAGGTTAAACGGGAATACATTGAAGGAACTGTTCTTATTTATAATTGTTTTCAGGTCTTAACAATATGTACCATTAGCAAAGAGTTAAATTATGCTCATTTACACTATTTCTGAGGGTTTGCACTTGTGGCCTTTACATTATTTGGTTTTATGGATTGAGCACATGGCTGTAATTTGATCATGTAGACCTTCCTTTTCCCAGGCCTCTAGTCTGCACAGCTCCTAGAGGGACTTATTAAGATCCATATTTCTCTAGCAAACTATTTCAGAGATTTACACAAGCAAGAACACCTGGTATCTGTGTTGCCAAGTTAGACGTTAAAGATCATGTTTGGTTGTTTGTTAAATCAGACTGCTGACAGAACCTACTAACACATGTATCTAGTCCTCCATCAGGCCTGTATCTGAGAAAAATAGCTGCAGTTAAAGGTAAAGATTTTCTTGAGGAGAAAAGTTAGGTGTAAATGCTTCCAATGCCCAAACAGAGCTAATATTTCCATAACCCAACAAACATTTTACCTCAAAATTTGTTGAAAATGTGCACTGTGCGTGTGTAATAAATAATGTGGTCTTAAAATATGTTTCATTTTCATACAGTAATATATATATATATATATATATATATATATATATATATATATATATATATATATATATATATATATATATGTATATATACAAACATATATAAACGGTTTAGAGTCCAACGGTTCCATTTCCGTTGCCAAATATTGTAAGCAAAACAAGTAGAGCTACTCATTTATTCATTCACACATTACAACATGCACAGGCCACAAAATAAAATGAATAACATAAAATAACATTTCATAATTAATTAAATAAATGTTTTATTTCTATGTACATCATGTTATCTCTGAAACACCCCAATCACAGGTCTAAAACGGGCGACCAAATGAAATACTATTAAAATATAATTTAAGACAGTTTATTTTATTTATTTGATTAATTTTTCCTATTTAATTAATCATTCAGTGTCTGAACTCGTTTTCAGACTCTCCTTCCCTTGCTGTTGTGCACACTGCAGGCAGATGTCTAATAGGAGAAACATCTGTCAAACCTGTAATATGACCTCACAAGTAACAGTCGGTGCTCAGAGCCTGGAAAGATAGAGCTTCTGTAAAAAAAAAAAATATATTAAATTTAATGAGTGGTTAAAACATTAATTTAATTATTGTTACATGCCAGGCTATCTGGCTATCAGGCCATGATATTATAATTTGATTAGGGGAAAATCAAATAAAAAATAGCTTGAAGTAACTATGGTATAAAAAAAAAAAAAATAGAACTCGAATCATCACTATGATTTCCAGGCACAATACAGTACAATTTTCAACTGGAATGAACACTAGTGGCAGTAAAACACACATGCACGCACACAACTTTTATTTCTTTTCACTCAAATTATTATTACAGGCACAGATTATGTATGATCAATAAAAATTTATTCACACGGTTCCTTGCACAATATTATGCTATGACCTCAAAACATTTATACCATAGTGCAGGATTTGTAAACTAATATATTTTGACTTTTGCATCACATATCTAGTTCCATTTGTATGATTTTTCCTGCTGCAGTAAACTTACTCGGTAGCGCACCTGGTACAGCATTGCACTCATGATGTGAAGGTGCTGAGCACAAGTCCTGTGAAACATGAGTCATGATAAAACAGCTCTAAGAGTTGTAGAAGCTTGCTAAAATGGTATGGAAATGCATTTTTATCTTACTTTTGCTTTAGTTAACACTGTCGGTTAGGTTTAGTGTAGGGTTTGGTAATGTGATTGAGCATTAATCTTTATAGTGCCAATCACCAGACATTTCATTTCGAACTGATGCAATATGTAAAACAATCAACATAATAAAATGTTGTCAGATTCACGCTCATCTGTTTAGGATACAACAAAACATGCTTTTAGCGCCACTCACTGAACATTTCACTGTGAAAGTGTTGCAAAATATGCAAGAAACAACGTAGTATCTTTTTGCTGAAATGTCGCCACAGGCATGTTTTTCCGATGAGCCTGGGTTGCTTTGAATGATTCATTTTATTTTATTGCCACATTCACTGGTGTCATTTTGAACTAACGAAGTAAGCTGTAATAAGCCTTTTGTACATTAGCTCTAGGTTGTGACGTATGGCACAGGACCAGCCCAACTTTGTTTAACACTTTTGGACTTTAAATCACCTAAATATATATTAGATTAACAGCAGCCGGTAACAGTTTAGTCTACAAATTTAAAACATATACTCAATGTAAAATACTGGACTAAGGACCGACCATAGAGCCAAATAATTCATTTTTTAAAATAATATTTTGTTTTGAGAACACCATGATTTACGCAGGCAGTAAAAAAAAGAGCAGGTATGCAAATAGATCAGCATTGATAAATAACATCTGTGTCCAAACCGCAATTCACAGATGCCAGCGGCAGGTGTTTTCACATTGTTTATGGAATAACTGCGGAATTTCTTCATTCCATAAATAAGCTATTTGATTGACTACATAATGGCGTTCCTGAAGGTACGTCACACCACACCCTCGCTGCTTCTATTACTGAAGTCTTTTGTAAGCCCTAGTTTGACTTGGCACTGATACATGCCCCAAAAGAATGCCCTGCATTTGTAGTATCATATTCTAGTGGAACGGATGGCATTGGCACGACTAGTGTCTGCTTTTGCGCTGTAATTAGTGTATAAATATTCATAGGGTTGCACATTTTCCTCTTTTAGGGGGAGGTTAACCAACACACGCTCCATTTCAGGACCCTTCTGGGGCCCGGCAGCACTAATGTGTCTTCTGCCGTTGGATATGAACATATGCACACACACACACACACACGCTTACCGCTCAGGGGGCACTTTAACATAATTCATAAATATGGATAACTTTCTGACAGTATTTTTTTAGTCTGCCACTTGCCCCCTTAAGGTTTTTGCAGTATGTTTCCAGCTCATTACCTAATGATTTCATAGCTTTGGTGTCTGATTCATGTTTATGGATGTGAATTGGTATCATCCTGTGTCCAGGTTTGTGAATGTCCATTCTTGTGTATGTGAATAGAGATGTGCTTGAGTTTTCATTATTAGAGCATTCTTCTACACACACACATGCTTACATATATGTATATATATATATAGACTCCACCCCGAGGTGGTGAGCTCCTCTGGAGGGAGTTTGGCCAGGCGGAAGTGGATCTATTTGTGTCGCAGGAACCGACACACGGTCCGCTCTGGTTCTCCCTCACGCATCCAGCTCCACTGGGGCTGGATGCCATGGTGCAGACGTGGCCAAGGCTTCGTCTTTATGCTTTTCAATTCATGGTGCGGACAGCGACTGCATGACCCAGTTAACTGCCCAATTGGTACAGTTCTGGAGTTTCTGCAGGAGCAATTCTCCGCAGGGTTATCTCCCTCCACTCTGAATGTTTACGTGGTGGCCTTAGCTGCTTACCACGCCCTTCTGGGTGGTCAATCATTGGGAAGACACCCACTTGTCATTCGTTTCCTCCATGGCACCTTGAGGCTGAGGTCAGTACAGCGCACTAAGGTGCCCTCATGTGACCTGACTGTGGTTCTGGAGGGCTTATGCAATGCCCCCTTTGAACTCATAGAATAATTTCCAGTCAAGTTTCTCAGGCTCAAGACTATTTTTCTCCTCGCTGTTTCCTCATTTTAAGGATCGGGGATCTTCAGGCACTTTCTGTTTCGTTCCTGGAATTTTCTCCAGGCATGGTTAGGGCATTCCTTTCCCTAAGGTGCCCACAAGCTAACTTGCGCTCTGCCTAATGCGCTTTTATACTTCCTGGTTGCTCACATCACCCCGCTCGTGACGTCTTGCTGCTCCATTGGACTGGTTTAACATGTGTTTCAGAACGCAGTCATGCAGGGGCGTTCCCAAAGCATTTCTGGACGCAGCATCTTGTTCCCTCGGAGAACCATGGTTAAATACGTAACCTGGAGACGTTTTAATTGTTGTTGCATGTCATTTCCATTCAACTGAGTTGTTGTCAGCTCGTGTAGTGTGTGACCCCCTGTCGTGGATCATTTACGTAGTGTCATGTAGTGTTAACACCACAACGACTTCAAGACAGACAGCAAGTCATGTAGTCTGAACAGCACAGCGATCTGCCGATGTTTAAAGTTGTGTAGTGTGAACTTGGCTTAACACAGAAGACAGAAATACAAAAATACAAAAAGGCAAAACAAAACATAACCCTGACAGTAACTGTGTCATGGGTTTGTGGCTTCAATGAAGTGCATGCTGAAGAAGATCCTTTAATATCATGCAAATCCAGTGGTGGGCCATCAGGACTAGCAGGGCCTTCTCTGCTGGTCCTATACAAAATAAAATTAAGTGTGTGTAAAATGTTTTTCTTGGGTATTTAATTATCATTTTCATTAGTGGAATGTCCACACAACTGCATATGGTTAGTTTTGTTGAGGTCGAACTGGAATATTCTACATCAAAAAAGTCATCAGGAGCCCTTTTGCTGACAAAAAATACATAATTGAGAAAGGAAGACCTACACCCAACCTAACCTGGATTTACTAACAAAGGCCAGCAAGGGTTTTGTGCGCCATTTCAAAGATTGCAACTATGAGCGCTATGAGGGGCTAACAGCTAGCACCGAGCACAGCAAGCTATTTTGTTGGCCGTGTTTACTTTTTAATATGAGTAAAGGGGCATGGAATGATTCTGGCTTTGACAGTCTGAACAGCTTCACCGGCAGCTCTTAAACACTAAGGCACCGAGCGCCATATAATGCCAGCCATGCATTTGAAAACATTTGGTGAATGTCGTGTGGATTTGCAACTGGACGAGCAGAGGAAACGGGAGATCAGCATCCACGATGAAAGATCAGAAGGAACCGGGACATCCTGAAGTGCCTTTTTGACTGTGTCCTCTTTTTGGGATAGCAAGAATTATATTTCAGGGGACACAATAAATCATGAGATTCGCTGAATAGGGGCAATTACTTGGAATTGTTAATGCTGGTAGCTGAGCATGATGCTGACTTGTGGCATCATCTTGCCACAGCCACAGTTTTTATAGCAACATCAAGAAAAAATCAAAATGATCTAATAAATACAGTGGCTGAAGTGTTAAATGATCACATCAATGAAGAGATTAAACAAACAAAGTTTGTGGCGGTTATGGTGGATGAGATGACTGACTTCAGTAACATAGCACAACACTCATATGTCCTCAGTTACGTGACTGAAATGGGGGTAAAGGAGAGATTTTTAAAATCTGAGGATGTTACAGGCAAAAAAAACAAGCCCAGGATCTAGTAGGGTTGGTTTGGGATATTCTGGAGAGCTACAACTGTAAATCAAAATTAGTGGCTCAGTGTTATAATGGAGTGGGTGTAATGGCATCGGGGCTAAATTAAGTACAGGCTCACGTAAAAGACGAAGTCCACCAGGCTTTTTCATAGCTTTTTCTATGCGGTTTGGGCATTCGTCCACACACAAATGCAGCACCAGTTCACTGAAACCGAACATTTTTTAAAACTCCTGCCAGGGTGAAGATTTTTAAAAACTCTGAATGCAGTGTTATCGTGTAGACAGCGAAACCGGAAATGTTAGGCTTGTTCGACTTCATGCGAAGCCGCAAAGATCGGCTGCCGCCTGACAAAAGCAATGCATTCTGGTTAGAACATTTGTCCGACTTTGATCGGCAGCCAGCCGCCTTAGGATCACATGTGCCATCAAAGTACTGCGAGAGCAAAACGAGACCAGCCGCCGAGGCGCTGCACTTGCTCAAAATTGGCTACGAGAGCCTTGATGACGAAATGCTTTATTCTCATTGGTTAGATTTTGGGATGACAAGCACGATGTGTGTTGCGTGTTTATTCTAACAATTCAATTCCAATAATGCTCACAAATCTGTTTTTATAACAGTAAAAGCTTTTTTAGTGTAGTCGCACTGTTATCTTGAGTATTTTTTTTTATTAAAAACACGATAAAAGCATATATACCCCACTTTATAGGTATTTAGTAGCCTATGTTTATGCTGAACTTTATTATTGAACAGATGGCGCTGTATTAAGCATTATATAAGAAGTGTTTCGGTTGCTCATAAAAACACTTCTGTGTATTTGAGAAATATTGCATTAAATTCATGCTATCTGTGATAGAGTATGCAAACACCATGAGAGCGTCATTACCGGGAGCAGAAAGTGTCCGACTTGACGTCTTCGCTGTTAATTCGGCTAGTATAGTTCATCTCGAACAAGCCTTTTGGCTTGTGACGTCAGAACATGCGCTGTTATCTCCGCCTACTGGAAACTTTTTCAATCTTCTGATTGGCCAACAAGTCTTAACAGTTGAGATTATACCACCACCTGTTGGCTTGGCATGCTCTTGACAGTGCTTCATAGTATGCTTTTTCATTTGCATGGGGACAGAGATTTTTTTTAAAATGGAAGAAGGAAAACCTAAATACCCATGTACGTGTGGACATGGCCTAATAACCAAACTAGAAAACTGATCAAGAGACTAAAACAAGACATGAACACTAATCAAAAACAAACTGAAAATGTGACAAACGTTTTTTTTTTTATGTCATACTTCATATACGACAGCACTGACATTAGTTCATTCTTTTTTCATTTTTGGGAGCTGATGAAAATATTAACCATCGGTATTTGCATCCTGACAGATGGTATGTGAAAATCCAATGGTTTCGACTTGCAAGTGGTTGCTTAGTGGTTCAAGTCAAAAGAGCCTCGAACTCAAAGCAAAGTGGTTCCTAGAATTTATCTTAACTTTATATTTGTCTTCCAGTCTCTTTTTAGGTTCAGGATGTAGTGTAGACCTCTAAATGATTAATAATATCTCCCCAGAGATGTTCTGCTACCACAACACCATCTTGCCCTAGTAAATGGCAGCAGGACTTTAATGTTGCCTACTCAGATTTCTCCAGCATGGGCATTTCCGTAATGCTGTAACACCTCTCATAAACCTTTGCATATTTCACACATTTAATCCATACATGTGTATACAGATTTGATTTCTCCTGGTTAAATATTATTTTATAGATTTGATTTCTGATGTGCAATGACTAGTCTCTACAATAGATTTTAGTCCAGCTCCAAATGTTCCACGGATGCTTAGCCAAGTGCACATTCCCACTGAATATATTACTAAAATTAAAAACATATTATTTATTTAATTCCATTTCAGTTCTTTCAATGCTAATTAAAACTGCCGTACTGGTGCCTGAATATTTCATAACTACCATACCAAGCTACTTGACCCTACCACACTTCTGCTTTTGCCTTAAAATGTACTGATAACCACTATAGTAATATAGGTGGTACAACAGAAAGCATGAAAAAAACAAAACAATATAAATAAAATATAATTATATGCATTCCTGGGTGCATGCATACTTACAAACTGTTCCCAGTTACTAATTACAAATTACATGATGAAAATTGTTGTCAGTAATGTAATCTAGATTACTCATTTCAGGCAATGTATTCTGAGTATTTTTAGATTCGTTTTAATTTTAAACGGGATTATTGTATTTTTTAAAAAATCATAAAAATGTAAAATTAAACTCAATAATTTATTTTAAAATAAAACAAAATAAAACACTTGAACCCCCAAATATGAAATATTTTATTTGTCTACCTTCAGAGAACATGCAAATGTGTTGTTAAATTATTTTAATTATTAAACCTTAGGTGGACTTCTGTAAAAAAGTAGCTGTAATCTGATTATGAACATTTTAAAATGTAATAGAATCCATTTACAAGTACTACATTTTTGGAATCTGATTACGTAATCAAGATTACATATAATCAGTTGCTACCCATCACTGATCATATGTGATGTGTCATGCAGGGACTACACTTTCTACAGTTTTTAGGACGAAAAATTATAAATATAACAGTATTTTACATCAAAATTACATGCAATGTGATGTTAAACCATTTACAATGTGTCACTGAATGTGGAAACGTTAGTAAAAATTAACCAACTTATGTTTTTACTGTTGCACTTTGCCATCTGTTTTTTTTTTCTGCAGATAATTTTACAAAGTACCTCAATTCAGTATTGAAAGGCACACAACCCTGTAGTGCAGAAATCTCTCAGTTGATTCGGAGTGAACATTCACCCCAATCACTGCAGCATTAGATCCACAACTACAGTGTCAGGAGAATTATGCCTTTACAGTTCACTCGATAAATCAGTGAACAAGCCCAGGTGTCCATCCGTCATCCCATATCACGTCTCCTTATTCTACCCTACCTTCTCTATTTCCTTCACTCTGTCTCTTCGGGCCTCATCATGGAGGAAGAGGCAATCGGTTTTACAAACACCTCTGCTATTTGAGGCCACGTGGCTCTCGCCCCCTCCACTCGGTGAATGTCATCGACAAGACTGACAGCTAATGATGAAATACGAGCAAGTGATTTCTCGCCACCCGTCAGTGTGCGAGAGTATTAAAACCCCGTGGTGCGGCGGTTGAACAGATGTGCAGGAAGATTTGTTACAGCTCATAACTTGTCCACTGCCTCGGGCCGCGAGGTCTGCGAGTCAGCATTCCCTCCCACAACCCCCTCCTAGCGAGTGATTTCTCTTTACAGAACGTGTGGGCTGACGCTGTACTGACTGGCAGCGGCATACGGGACCAGCTCCACCTCTGGGATTACACGCAACACGCAGAGAACCAGAGACAAGCACAATGAGTGAAACACAAATCTACTCAATAAAACAAGGCTACCATGCGCTCCGAGAACATTTTTTCTATGGAAGCATGCGCTAGACAGACATGGTTGACTGTTGTGCCATGCCTCACTGCTTTTTCAGCATCTCAAACACATAAATGCCCATTTAGCACAAAGTTGCTTTACTAGCAGCAAATGCATTAATCTGTGCTCATGGTCAATAGAGCATACATTGAAAGGCTTTGGAACTAAAAAAAAAAAAAATACTTTTTACGCCTTTATACCTGTCAAAAAAATGTTTTCAGATTGGACAGATACTAAAACTAAAGTGTTTCTCCTCATTTGGATGGATGAAAAAAATGGTGCAGCATTTACAGATTTTACTGGCACTTTTGAGCTGATGTGTGAATTGATTCTTGAGGTAAAACGACAGAAAGCAAAAGCTTGTGTGAGCAGCAGTTATGGTGTTGGCTGATGCAGTTAACATTAGGGTCAGTCTCAATGCATGGCAACATTTTTTAGGGAAATTATATTCCTAAATGCAATAATATTCCTGACAAATTTCACATGATTGCTTTTTATTCCTCTGTCAGGGGCAAATAAGAGTTTCCATATGTTGTAGTATGCTAAACTAGTCTCCTGTCAATCTGTTATTCTGAAATACAGGCAGACGTCAATACCAGCTATGCGGCTACGGCGGAATCAAGAGTGTGTCTGTGCTGTACACAGAGTCAAGCAAATTAATTGGTTCTGGTGGCGGCAGCTCTCAAGATGAATTTCTCTTCCATGCTTCAATTCTGCAGTGTGAGTTAATATTCTGCACTGAGTCTGTATGAGGCGAAAGGCCAACTGGCTCTTTTCCCGTGGTTAAGTGCACAATTCAGCCCTGGATTCTGAAAATTTTTGTTACAACGAGAATAAGAGTAAACAGTTCAATGAGATCACTGTCATTTGAGTGCTATATCTTCCAAAAAAAAAAAAGAAGACATCAAGTACCACTGCATTGATTTTAACAACAAAAAAAATACTAATTTCAGCTGTAAGTATAGTATTTATGAATTTGACGTGCTGAACAAACACAGATTTATATGTCTTTAAATCAGTGCACAGGTCAGCTACTAAAACAAAAATTTGAGAAGATATTTTCCCTCCCTTGCGCTTTTATCGGCCATCAATTACAATCCAAGAAACCACTTAACATATCCATTTGAGGTTGAAATTTATGTTCCCCCATCTGTTTACGCTGAAGCGAATAAAAGATTCTTTAAAAGCTGGAGTGGCTTTTAAAAATGTTAAAAACAGACCTCATCATCTAATGACAAATTTTCTCCTGCTCTTTAACTCTATGGGACAGACTGAAGTTATAGAGAGGAAATATTTAGCCAAAATGACCAGTATTCATTACTCTGTGGAAAGGCTTTAATGAAAATGGAAAAGACTTTTGAAAAAGTATATATCCTGAGTGGAATGTTCATAACACAGCAATGCCACTGACAAGGAGTGATTTGCCCTTGTCATTTTTTTCTTTTATAAAAATATTAAATAAATCCAAGTGAAATGGTTATATTTTTTTCTTTGAGAGCCTGTGGTTAAAATGAAGGATTGCAGATATGAATGTTTTCATTTATTATTTAGTAAAAGTACATTAAAGAATTACAAATTTGAACATTTTAACAATTCTGGAAAAAAAAAGGACAATTACTGATATTTATAATATGTGTAAAAAAATAAAACAGTGCTTACCATATGACTAATGATGAAATTCATTACTGAATTTTGTACTTAGCACACAGAAACAAAGAGCAAGAGAGAATGATGATGGCTATATCTATTCCACAGGCATGAAACTTCTCATGCTCTCAGAGGTAAGAGGTTGTGGTATTGGAGGTAGGATGTTGCATTGTGTGACATAAAACGAGAGAGAATTATTCTCAAATTGGAAATCTATTATCATAAAAAAAAAAAAATCACTAGTATGTATGTATGTGTTTGCTTGTTTGTTTATTTATTTCAGTTTAGCTTTAGATGCATAAATACTTTTAGATTATTTATTTACTTTCTAGTGACTAAATTTGGCAGATTTGTGAGGGTTCTGGCAATACATTTTTCTAATATAACATTTTAGCTTGCATGTTGTCATCAAAGAATAAGTCATTTCAGTTTATTTATTTTTTAATATTGTTTTTAAAGTCACAGTTTTATTTCTATTTTAGTTAACGCAAATATTTTTCCACCGCTAGTATTAATTGTCGTTATAGTCTTCATTTACGATAATAACCCTGATACTGGTGAAGTCATGTCAGAATAAAAGAGTCTATATTATTTTAAGATTAGATGTGCTCTTTTTTTCAGCAGTTCAGCCTTCATTTGTCCAATGTATGCACATATATGGAGTCTTGTGTAACTGAAAAGGGAGTTATATCCCCAGTGGTTTGATTACTAGAGCGAGAGATATTCTACAGCATGACTCACCTCACAAAACCGCATTTAGCCTCAAACAACATGGGAAACTCGCTGGATGAGGTTTAATGTGGAAACCAGTAACTATACTTAATCAATATTCCTTCTTTTGGAAAAGTGTCTGAGAGTTCTTAATGGAAATGTAATTGCTAAACAAGTTACCAAATGTTGCACATTACAAGGTATACAAATCTTCATTCCTTTTTGTTTACATAGTTTGAGAACTAGGTCACACATCCTTGTGAAACTGTTAGATAGGCTCTCCCAAAAGCCCGTGACTGGTCAAAAGATAGGACTTCCTCAGGGAACACGTTGTGACCCAATTCTTTCACAAGCATATCTTCAACATCTAGAGCTGTGTCCCAAAGATGTCCCTCAGTGAGATCAGCCAATGGTCCCTTGAACAGACACGAACACCTGATGCAGATTTAGGAGCAGCTATTTGATCAGTTCTCCTCTCTAATCATAACTAACTGATACTATATTAGTAACATAAAATATAAAAATACACAAATTGAATCTTTTTATTTAACATCAGGATGCTATTTATGTAAATTTGTAAGCACTGTTTTGGTTTTTTTGCATTCACACTGTAGTGACACTGAATTCTGATCTCTATTGATCCAGTTTAGTTGTGATCTGGTCTCACACTGATTGTACAATTGAACACGGTTCTTTTGCATTCAGTTCTCATTTTGGCCCAGAGGGCTGTGTTTGAAAGTTTGAAAACATCCTGAGTTTGGTTTGCTTTAAGGGGGTTTGAGTTCATTTGGTGTGTTCAGATCAGTGCTCAGACCAAGGAAATGAACCAAACATGAAGAATAATAATGGTTTGAATTTCTCCAGATTTCCCAGTGACTTATTGAGTTAACTGTTCCAAACAATATCTCATCATCAGCAGTAAACAAATCTCCCAAAGTAAAGATTGCTGTACCTTTTAATAAGCTGATACACTAATAATTGGAAGCACTCTGTACATGCCATGGGAGCTTCTTCCTTCTTTGGAGGTTAATTAAATATGTTTTCTGCCATGAATGAAAGAAAGAAAGAAACCCTGCCCCACTGTAACAGATCAGCCAGGCTCCGCCACCACCCAATCACAGCGATCCCTCTCACCTGAGTTCTGAGCACCTGCACCTGTCACTAATCGAGCACCTCATCAACCAGCCTGCATAAAAGCACACACCTCAGACACCCTCATTATCCGGTCTTGTATACACGTAGAGGACTCAATGACTTTGCTACTACTGCCATGTGAATACTTCCTGCATGACTTGCCTCCTGTGGTCCTCCTAGTGTATCCTCGTCTCCTATTCCTCCTAGTTCCCGGATCGCTGAGGTGTGTGCTCCTCCGGCCTGCATCCCTGCTCCTGTAAAGCCAAAGGACTCGGATTCTCCCACGCATCATATCCTTTGAACTATTCCACGAATGACTCATTCACCATCCCATCCTCTGGACCCTATCCCTGTACTCTCTGTGACCAAATAAACCAGTTTTATATATACTAACCTGTTGCGTCAGACCTCTTCCGTTACACCCACAGACAGACACAGGTGAATTAGCAATAGCATCACACTGGAACAACTGCAAAAACAAGGCCAAGATTAATTACAAGAAGAAAAGTGGCATATTGAATTTGTGGAGTTGCTTTTGCTTAAATTCTGAGCTTTCTTTCAGAGCAGGATTTTCTACCGTGATATGGGAAATATAAAGTGGTAAATCCCAATTACTGCCTAACGAGAAAAGCGGCGAGGCAATGCATATGTTTCAAAAGCACATTTAAAAACAGCAAGTGCTAACAAAATAAAACGATATGTGCCACTGGCTGCACCACTGAAGAGGCACAGTCACCTTTTAATTTCTAACATGACCTTGGCATGGTCAACATCAACCTGTCTGTAGACATTAAGGTCTTAGAGCATTTCCAGTGGAGTAGGAGCTATGTAATATTTAGTGGAGCTTTGGTAACATATGTGAACCACACAAGTGACATGACTTAGCATGTTGCTAAGCAAACATGTTGACATTGTTTTTGCCTTCAAGTGCAAATGGAAAACTCTTTTCTCTGAGTCCCATTTGTTATTACGACATTCGAATATTGTCCAATGAAGTAAACATTGCACTAAAAAGATAAAATAAGAAAAGTTAATAATTAAAATGAAAAAAAAGTGGCAGGTCTATTGCACAGACACTGCAAGAAATAATGCACAGGTCTAATAATAATATAAGAATAATGCATCAGATTCAAATTATAATTACATTATGTACAGAAACAAACAAAAAGTTTATACACTTTCAGAGGGAAAAAAAGGTACAAACCCTGTTGAAAAAACAGGTTAGGTATGTTTTGACGCTGGGATGCTGGTTTATGCTGGTCCTTTGCTGGTTTAAGCTGGTCCTTTGCCAGCACATGACCAGCATAAACCAGCAATATCAACATAATCCATAATCAACAGGGAAAGCTGTCACTGGGGCAGTACCTTTTCAAAAGGTAAACTTTTGTACCGTTTAGGTACTAATATGTACACTTTACATAGGTACTAATATGTATCTTTAAGGTAGCAATATGGACTGTTTGGGTACAAAGGTGTGCCTTTTGAAAAGGTATCGCACCAGTGACAGCTTTTGTACCTTTTTTTTCTGAGAATGTAATCATCATAGACAACAGCATTCTGGAGGCCCTTTTGAAACATTTTTTGAAAACGATACCATTATCATCTCTGTATAAACTACAAAAACACGAATTTGTAAAAATGGCATATTATGTGTTCAGTCTATACATGCGCAGGTACTTCAAAAATCTGTGTGCACATATGTGTAGTGTTTCTTATGCGTATGCATAGTGACATTGCCAACTACTGGCCTGGCATGAATAAAACAGTGTTTTCAGTCATTGTCGCGGATCTGGGTAAATGAGAATCGTTTTGACTTGATGTTGGCATCTGTGAGCTTTTCTGTTTTTAGTACATTGTTTTTGTGTAAACATTCCCTGAATCTCGTATCTGCATCATATTTATACTTTGTCGGAATAAACATGATACTTTGTTGGTTATAGCAAAATGATTTGTGAGTGTGCAAAGCTCACACTGAACAAACTGGCATATTGAGCAAATTCTGACTAACCTAAACACCTCTGACTGGCCTTTGCATAAAACATGCTGCAACACTGCAAGAAGAGTAGAAACCTTTGACACACACAGAAAGCTTGATATCATTACATTTTTAAAATGCAAATATCGACTTGGCACCAAAGTACCAGTACTTTTGACGGCACTCTCAATATATTTAGCATGCAGCCTACATAGAGCACCAGCTGTACCAAACCCACCACCTCAAACATTGACCTCTGATGCAGGGGGGATGGATAGTACTATCATCCGGTTGACATTGAGTAAGCAAGTAGCTGATTCCTGTTTTACCAAGCTTTCAGCACGCGCACATGCACACGCACGCATAGCCCTCATTCTCTAGAAAAAGCCTCTTTCCTCACAGGTGAGGTAAAATACGTTTGGGAATAACTTCTGCAACTGTCAGTCTCAGCTTGACATCAATTTGTAGACATGCCATACACACATACACACACACACACATACCCAATCCCTCTAGGAAATATGTGTGGCATTAGTGGGAACGCTGCTTTTATTAACGTTTTTTCTCTCGCGTACAGTTTCAGAGTCCGTGCGCCTCTAGCTTGGAGGTATTTTTCTCCGTGCACTGCATCAGGATCTCACATTAACCCTGCAGAAATTATTTAATATGTGACAACCAAACCACATGCATAGCAAGCACAGCGCTTCTCACTTTCTGCCAATGAACAGGTTAATTTTTAACAACTTTTATCTTGTTGGAGAAACAGTGCGTTGGAGAGTCTGCAACTTGGGGTATGTTGATGCAAAGGCTGTTTATTTAATGTTCAGAAATCTCTCTCCAAACCATTGCTCATCACTTATTTATGGTGGCTTGTTTGCCTTGTCAAACTGTGGCCTTGCTTCTGGTGCCAGCGTGTGCCCTGTCTAGGTTTTTGCATCTCCCATATTAATATTTCACATAGGCAACGCAAACCAGCCCAACATCGGCTTATGATTGGCAGTAAATATCATTATTTATTCACATTATTGATGCATTGTTGAGAAGGGCTTGTTGCGCTGAAAATTACTTAACGGAAAACAGTCCATTGGATCTTTAATATGATTAAATCTTGTGTTATTTGAGAGATGAGGGGGCTGCAGGCATAGATGTAGTATGAATAAAACACTGATACATGTGTAAAGTTTAGTATATTTTTAATGATACTAAAATAACTGTAACGCAGTATAAGGCACAATCTTATATGTATTAAGTTGATATTATATTATGGATAATTCCTCTTCTGGAACTCGATCAGTCAGTAGAGTATAGTATAGTAACAGGAGGATTTTTATGGTGAGCATAAAACATTTGATAGAGTAGTAATTCACACACATTATTGTGTATTGCTCAAATCAAGTATGCAATGTCAGAATGAGGCACATGGTTGCGCTTACAGCGAATAAATGCTAATTATGCTAACATTAACACTGATTGATGTATATGTGTTTGTATCAAGAAATAAAGTTTGACCCCACTCCAAGCACATCCATAAAGCCCATAAGGGAAAAAAAATATGAGATGAGAAGGGAATTTTTTTTTTAATCATTTTGCATTGGCTTGCAAAGGTTTGGCATTTCCTAGAGAAACGTGTGCTTGCTCGCGAACTTTTGCATTCTCTAGCAAAAAAAATATACTGTAAAACTTTGTAATTTTTCTTGCAAATGCATTTTTTTTTTCATCTCATGTTATTTCCATACTTTCCAAACTTTGTGTTCACTTGCACAAGTATTGCATTCCCGTGCAAAACTTTACATTTGCTTGTAAATGCATACATCGCCAGTTTTGCATTTGCTCCCAAAATAAGTTTCTCAGGAGAATATAAGGGACAATTTATTTTTTGTCCTTTTGCATTCTTTCAAGAGAACCATCACCAGTTATTTCTATCAGGTTTATGTTTGCTCACATGACTTTACAAGGGATTGCAAGGATTATTGGGGAAGTGCAAAAGCACTGAAATACAGTGTTCCTTTCCCCTCTTAGGGGCTCCGTAGATGTATGATGGCCGTAGGGTCGCATTCTATCTTGTGATTTGATTAACTTTACCTGTTCTGAGTGCCGCTATTATCAACCTACTACCATTTTCGACTTGAGCAGGTAAAGATAATTTTTCTATGGTCAGACTGCTTATCCTATTTCTATGTTGCAGACATACTGAAGCCCTGAAGGGAGGGCGGTGAAGTAAAGCACAGGGAACAGCTCGGAAATAGTTACCAGCAAGGTTAAAATTAATTTTCAATGAGAGGGAAGAGCAGAATGGAGAGGGTGCGCAATCTTGTGAAACTGCCCAGAATATGGAGTGTGTGTGTCTGAGGCCGATTTTCCACCCATATGGCACAGATCGGATATGACTCAAGAATTGTAAGCAGGAAAAAAATAGCATGGATTTGATATATCAGGTCAGTTTCAGGCCTCATTCATTTGTGGAAATAAATCTGATATGAATCGGATACATGCATTTGCATCTCCCATGAAAGCAGACATATCAGATATTCTCCTGTCAATGCAAGTCGCACTTCACTGAAAATACGATGGAGGCAAATTACGTCAACTCACTAACTGCGATCACATGACACGTTTCAATGGTGCAATGGAAGATGAAGGCTCAGCCCAGTGGAGTCATGCTGAAGTTTTATGTATTTTGAGCCTTGAAAGATGGTGCAGAAAGCAAAAGCTTGTATTATAATTTCATGTGTGTCAATTGCAAATCACTCTGTTTTTACTTCCTTTTCAACCAAAGCTGAGTAGGGAGGGCTTTATTGTACCAATAAAGAGGCATCCATTTAATAATTTTAATAAAAATGGTCATTTACACTCAATACATTATTATTGCATACTGTTTTATAATGTACTGCAATACTGAGGTGCAAATATCTGCCACTTGCACTAAGTAGTATAAACATAATCTAACTAATATTATTGCAAAGAAAATACTGATAATTTTACATAGTGTAAATAGAATATATCGTTATTTGTACTTAGTGTAAATAAAAGTGAAAATGATGTGACGTGTAGCCATGTATGGTGTCCCATACTCTGAATCTGTGCTCTGCACATATCCCATCCAAGTGCACACACACAGCAGTGAGTAGTGAACACACACACACAAACACCATGAACATACACCCGGAACAGTGGGCAGCCATGTGCTGCAGCACCCGGGGAGCAGTTGGGGGTTCAGTGCCTTGCTCAAGGTCATAGTATTGAGGGTGGAAGAGAGCACTGGTCATTCACTCCCATCACCTACAATCCCTGCCGGTACCCAGACTCGAACCCGCAACCTTTTGGTCACAAGTCCGACTCTCTAACCATTAAGCTTCAAACCTTCATCCCTTCAAAGCTCTCACTCTGTGGTGAGTTTCCCAAAAGCATCGTTAGCTAACTATGGTCACAAGTTCCACTGAACTCTATTGGTAACAAAGGAACTTGCGACAATAGTTGCTTTAGGGAAACGCCCCCCTGGATGGTAAACCCTTCGAAGGGATTAGGGCATGGGTGTCCAAACCTCTTCCTGGAGGGCCACTGTACTGCAAAGTTTAGCTCCACCCTTATTAAACACACCTGGACCAGCTAATCAAAGTCTTCAGACTCACTAGGTATGTGTGTTGGATCTGGTTGGAGTTAAAACCTGCAGGACGTTGGCCCCCCCAGGAACAGGAATGGACACCCATGGATTAGGGCATAGGGATGAGCCCTTCAGTATGGAACACCGTAAGAACAAAACATCTAAAATATATAATGGTTTGAACAAATCAACCTTTTTGGCTCTATATCCCTTAGTAATTTAATGTCTAATGTCTACATAGTGGCATCTATTGAGGTAAAGAATAACTGTAGGATAAAGTTTGAAAGCTCCACGATTTGGGATTCAAACAGATGTATAATAAACCGCAAGAGGAAATGAGATTAATTCATTGAATCACAGAGGCACTCGTCTTAATCAGCCTTTGTGTCAGGACTTGTGAGGACAGGAAGTGGTTCATTACGTCTTTGCTAGAGGGGATCCCATCCCTGATCCACTGCTTTGGTTGTGAAAACATAATTAACCTGGTAGACAAATAAGAGCAAATAATGATGATCTGATAACATGTGGCTGTGTAACTCAAACCACACATTTAGAGTGCAAAGCATTGAAAAGAAGGATGTGATTTGGACTACAGTTGTTTCACATGGAACCACAAGATTGCAACGAATTGTATCGTGAAAAGCGGTATACAAATAAACATGAATTGAACTGAATTGATTGCACGTGTGATGACAAGAAACGGAGGACCTATAAAAAAATATAATGACACTGACACATACATTTCTTTTTGCTTTAATCGGTGTCACTTTAAACAGAGGACTTTTAACTTTTTATCAATTTAATGTGTCAATTTAATTAATTTCTAAAATATATTTTTTTTTTTAATTACGCCCCGCGCCTAGGGGTAGTAAAAAAAAAACCTTAACAGGTCATAATAAAACTGGGTTGTGGTAATGGAATCCCAAGTACGAATCACTCCGGTCGATAATCAAACAAATACATGATGTTAGTCAGAATAAATTAATAGATTTATTTTAAAACAAACAAGTGAAATAGAGAGCATCTCTCCAGGATGTCCCAAAGGCCAAAATAACAAACAAAACAAATCTAGAAAGGAAAAATGGATAATAACCTAATCGAATAACAAAATAAAAACACATTTTACTTCCCTAACTGCCTAATGCAAAACAGAACCCAAACAAGATAGCCAAAACAACTCGGCAGGACTCCCCTTTGCTTTGATCAACATATTTTACACTACACTTGAAAGTAACAAATTTGATCATCGGCCAGAGAAGGGATCCAGGAGCTCTCAACCTAACCGCGTCTGAACCAACAATGAGCTCCCCGTTGAATGCCGGCGGCGTCCTTATAAAGACCACACCTCGTCTCAACCACTAATGGCGATTGTACACCCCATCAGCAGACATCCTATCAGAGATCAGACAGAACAAGAGAGGGAGGAGAAGGAACACATGCACACACACACACACACAAACACGGCAAATACAAGAAATGCAGGTCGTAACCGTTATGAATGATAGTTATTATATACAGTATAATGTTTGTTAATGACTTATAAATGAAAGTTATTATAAAGTGTTACCAACACTTTTTTTCTTATCCCTTTAGGTCATGACTGGTCTGAAATCTAAATTTCCTTTTCCTAAAAGCCCTCAGAAGTATCAGTGCAAGTGAGCCAATGAGCCCTCGAGTCTCTCAAGGCTTTTTGTTTGATTAGTTTGACAGACTAATCATCTCATCAGGTGTACATGACAGCACTGTCACGCAACCTTACACCGCAGTCTAAACCTCGCCATCTTGTCAGAGCTTGCTGAAGGAAAATTCACGTTATCTCAGTTCACTACATAGCGATCCACATCAGAGCAATGACCAAGACATGAATGACTGCAAGCATGTGTCTGCCTTAAAAAGCAACACAGTGTCATGATGTGGAAAAGGTTTATTTCCTTCTTTGCCTTTCTTTCTTTCTTTCTTTCTTTCTTTCTTTCTTTCTTTCTTTCTTTCTTTCTTTCTTTCTATTTAATTCAAAACATTTAATAGAACAGTATATTATATTGTGTTATTTAACATTTTCAAATGCTTCAGATGAGGTATATATATATAATATAGCTACTGTTTGCCTCTCTATAGACATTTGTTTGATTTTTGCGTTCAGCCCATAGATTGCTATCATGCACTCTTGTGCTTATTTTGGATATACTTCACAAATATGTGAATGAAAGGCATTATAAGTCCTGCTTATGCTTTCTCACTTGGTGGTCCTGCGTCATGGTTGGATTGTATATTTTGTTTATCAAGAGGGCATGAGAAATTACTTCCCCCGAGAATATGGGAGGTCTGCGAACAGGCATCAGGTCTCTGCTGAGGAACACTTGAATGCTTCTGCTGACAGGTCACCACAGGACTCTCTCAGACTGATTGACATGTCAGGAAATGAGCAATCACTCCTGTCCAGTTTGCCTTTAAATTGCATGAAATGTGTATGTCGAGATGATGAAATTCCCAAAACACTTGGTCTTTTCTTGCTACTTGTTGATGTATAAGCTCAACTCTTTAGTATTATATATATATATATATATATATATATATATATATATTGTGTGTATATATATATGTATGTATTATTTATTTATAAATTTATTTATTTATTTGTTTGTAGTTAGAGTAAGAAAAACTATGAAAACAACAGTAAGGAAAACATCAATTACAAAGAAAAAACAGAGTAAGTAAATAAATAAATAACTATATAGATATAGTTGTATCTATCTATTTAAATTTTTTCTGTCATTACTTTTTTTTAATTTCCAGTATTTTTTTTCCAACCTTAAATTTCCTATTATTTCCAGGTTTTGAGTGACCATTCAAACTTTGACACCTTTATTTCACTTCTTGAAGGCGTATCAATGAATTAAAACAACCTAAACATTACCTCTAAAGTATTTTTGTGCACCTTTACTTAATGTATAGGCAGATTCATAGATTCATCTTTGTACCCACTTGACACAAACCTGGAGCTTGCACGAGCCAGGAGATGTATGAAATATGATATTAGTGAAGTGGAAGGGCACGGTTTCCTGTCTCACGTGTCTCAATCCTTTCATCAGGCTTTGCTTTCACCACACCAACTCAGAAAGAGACGTGCCACAGGGCTAACAGATTGCTCCGAGGAAAAGGCCAAGCTCATTTGGAGGAAATGTGGTCAGCCCAGCTGTTGCCACAGACAACGGGCTTTTCACATCAACCAAACCCAAGACGGATGTTAGTGAGATTCCAAGCTTGCTTACCCTCCGGTCGAATGGGCCTGCAGGGGCTGTGGGAGACCCCCCGCCCAACAGCTCCTAGATGGATTGGAGCGGTCCCAAGATCTGCTGATTATTTCACGCCCAACCACTATGTGGTCTGACAAATGATGGGTCACAAAGGTCAAAGGGTGGAGCTCCAGTGCCTATTAGTACAACGTTTGAGCTGTCGTTATGTGAAGAACGTGCTGTACGTTAACAACGTTAACAAGAAAGGCCAGTTTTACTTCAGAATAGCCAATGAGAAATACATGTTTGGGACCAAATCCACCAAGAACTGATTGAATTGGGAAAACTGAGCACTATATACTAAGACAGACATAGATGTTTAAAGAGGATGATTGAATAAGTAAAAAGGTTTGGTGGAACGTTATTTCAGTTCACTTAAATGAAAAATTACAAAGATAAACTTTTAACTTCGGAATAACATGACAATTAAATAAAATAGATTAAGGAAGAAAATAGGGTCAACAAGCTAAACAGAAGCTTGGCCAGGCTGAGAGTTTATCTTAAACTGGCTTAATTCAGCTTGAATTCAGCTCACTCGCACCCAAAGCAGTTATTGTAAATTAAATTATCACAGATAATAGATTTGATGTACTCTGCTTGACTGAAACCTGGCTAAAATCAAATTATTATATTGATCTAAATGAGTCTACTCCACCAAGCTACTGTTATAAGCATGAACCCCATCAGACTGGTCATTGCGGCGGTTTTCCAACAATATATAGTGATATTCTCAATGTTACTCAGAAAACAGGACACAGGTTTAACTCATTCGAAAAACTTCTGCTTAATGTTACACTGTCAGATATGCAAAATAAATCTATCGTATCTCTTGCTCTGGCTACTGTGTATAGACCACCAGGGCCGTATACAGATTTCCTAAAATAATTAGCAGATTTCCTCTCAGACCTATTGGTTACTGTTGATAAAGCGCTAATTTTCGGAGATTTTAACATTCTCGTTGATAATTCAAATGATGCATTAGGACTTGCGTTTACTGACCTAATAAACTCTTTTGGACAGGAAGAGCTAAAAAAAACTTTTCACTGCATCTAAACCAACATGTTTATTAGATCCTTTACCCACTAAATTACTGATAAGAGTTGTTACCTGTAGCAGCAGAACCGCTTCTCAATATTATTAACTCGTTGTTATCTTTAGGTCAAGTCCCAAAACCATTCAAGCTAGCGGTTATTAAGCCTCTTATTAAGAAACCCCAACTAGATCCTAGTGAACTGGCAAATTACAGACCCATTTCAAATCTATCATTTATGTGTAAAATTTTTGAAAAAGTTGTGTCTGCTCAATTGTGCTCCTTCCTGCAAAAAAAAGTTATCTCTATGAAGAATTTCAGTCAGGTTTCAGTCAGATGTGTTTGATTAGGGTTAGAGCTAAACTCTGCAAGAAAGTGGATCTCGCGAGCCAGATTTGAGGATCACTGCCATAAGCCCTATTCGCACGGGATTAGTATTACCTGGTGACCTCCAGTCATTTGTAATAATTGCAGAGGTTGTCTGTGATCTTAATCCCATGCGAATCGGCCATGTCTGTAATTTGTAAAGTAAAAATTCCCCCGCAAATGACCTACCATATTTCGCCGAACACCGAGTTCCTGTGATAATATTAGTCCCGTGCGAATCGGCATCTCTGTGATTCGGCCTGCATTTGATGGATCACATATCATTTTTCGAGGTTTTTGTTTGCAGTGCACCTTTTTATCCATCTTCCGCGAAGAATGAGCTGCGTTGGAGTGTTTGATAGTATTTTGGGTGCTGTCATCATATCGCTATACCATACAATTTGCAGAAAGAGAAAGCTGAAAAGGTTTTGAGGTTAATGTGTTACAAATAAATCAAGCATAAAGCTTGAGATATTGTTTTAACCTGGTGAAATGTAAATGACACTTCCTTGAATATAGCATTGATTTCCAAATCAGTTGTTTTTTAATGTTTCCATTGCATTACATTTCTGTAATCTTCTAAAATTCTGAGAATTTTTTGTTAAAATTACAAATGACTTGCTTCTTGCGTCAGACCAAGGCTGTGTCTCATTGCTAGTTTTACTTGATCTTAGTGCTGCGTTCGATACTATAGATCATGACATACTCATAGATTGATTAAAAAAGGCTTTAAGATGGTTTAGATCATACCTCTCCTATCGCTACCACTTTGTTTATTTAAACAGGGAGTCACCTCAATTATCACCAGTAAAGTATGGAGTGCCACAAGGATCTGTCCTAGGTCCACTGCTAGTTTCAATATACATGTTGCCACTTGGTAATATTATTAGAAAATACGGGATTAGTTTCCACTGTTATGCTGATGATATGCAACTATATATCTCAACAAGACCAGATGAAACTTCTAAATTATCTAAGCTAACAGAGTGTGTTAAAAATTTAAAAGATTGGATGACCAATAATTTTCTCCTATTAAATTTGGATAAGACAGAGATATTACTTATTGGACCAAAAGACAGTACGCCGAATCTCGTGGATTACAATTTGCAACTAGACGGATGTACTGTTACTTCCTCTACAGTCAAAAATCTGGGTGTTATATTAGATAGCAACTTGTCTTTTGAAAATCATATTTCCCATGTTACAAAAACGGCATTCTTCCATCTTAGAAACATTGCCAAGTTACGAAACATGTTACCTGTTTCTGATGCAGAAAAGCTAGTTCATGCATTCATGACCTCTAGACTGGACTATTGTAATGCACTTCTAGGTGGTTGTCCTGCATCTTCAATAAACAAGCTACAGGTAGTCCAAAATGCAGCGGTTAGAGACTTTACCAGGTCAAGAAAATATGATCTTATTACCCCAATTTTACAGTTTCTGCTCTGGCTACCTATTAAGGTCTGTATCGGTTACAAAATATTATTACTTGCCTATAAGGCCCTTAATGGGTTAACTCCTGCGTACCTAACTAGTCTTCTACCATGCTACAATCCATCATGCTACCTAAGGTCACAAAACTCTGGACTTTTGGTAGTACGTAGGATAGCAAAGTCCACTAAAGGAGGTAGATATTTTTCGCATTTGGCTCCCAAACTCTGGAATAGCCTTCCTGATAACGTTCGGGGTTCAGACACACTCTCTCTGTTTAAATCTAGATTAAAGACATCTATTTGGCCAAGCATTCAAATAATGCATCTCATAATCTTTTACTGCAGTTATATCTGATCAAATACACATTATTATTCTTTAGCTCGGGTTAAACAAATACATTTTGCTTGGCTGGTACAGCAGCTATGCTAATTATGTCTCTATTTGATATCCCGTGGTAACTAGGATTTACACAAGCTTCAGTCTGGATCCAGAACACCTGAGAAGAGATGATGCAACCCCTCAGAGGAGTTCAGAAGATGCCAACCCTGAAACAACATACAGAACTACCAAATTTTGCTATAAGTTTGATAGCATCATATAATAATTGCTGTTAATAGTGTTCATCGTCTGTTTTATTACGTCTTAAATTGATTTTTCCGTACATTTCTGCCATACTATTAACTGATAGTCACCACTGATAAGCTACTACTAAATATATTGTAGAAACTTAATTTTCTGTAAAGTTGCTTTGCAACAATTTGTATCGTGAAAAGCGCTATACAAATAAACTTGAATTGAATTAAAATGCCACTTAAATATTTTTAAAAAGTGCACTTCATAATAATCGCAAATTAAGTTTTACTTATGTTTTAATAATATTTTGTCATGCTTTAAATAAGTACACTTATTTTGATGTGTTGACTAACATACTAAACCACATGTAAAGAACTTGATTATAATTGTAACTATAGTGTGTTATTCAATATAACATCTAAAATTAATATTCTTCCAACTTCATCATTACAAATGTGTAGTATATTTTAAAATACATGACATGCAAGTTTCAGTAAAAAATGACATTAAAGTATAAAAGTTTGTCAGTACTTTCAGTATACTTTAACCAAATTTCAAAGGCAGAAGTAATTATGAAATTACAAATAAAGGTGTGCTTAAGTCCTAAATAAGCTAATTGCGTTTAATATCAATTTAAACAAATACATCTTCATACAATTTAACATCTAATTAAGGATCTGAAAACATTATATTCACTTTGCACTAAGTATATTATTTTAAAGTATAATATTTATGTAATACTTACTCGTTTTAAAAGTATGCTAAATTGCACTTCTTTTTTATGTATTGCCTCCTAAGTAGCTTATATATTCAACTACTTTTTGTTAGTATCGTTTGTGTAGATTACTATTTTTCAAAAGGTTAGCTTCACTCTAGTCTAACAACTTAAATGTATTTTAGATTGGAAAGCTTCAGCTTCAACAGTTGACAATAGAGTGTGTAAAATGTAGCGCTTTGTCTAGCGCTTTCCAACTTGTATTATTTGTGGAAATGGTCTCCCTGATCTTTTGTTTTTCTGCAAGGCTGACCAAACTTTCCAAGACCAAGACATTCCCCACCGTGGCAAACAATCAACACCACCACAGCGCCTTTCATCAAAACTTGGAGCGTGCAGTCAAATCTGTTAGTGCTCATTTATTTCATTAGCGTAATAAGAGCACCACAGAGAGCTGTCCTTCACGTTCCTGTTGTGAAAACATCATCATTTATTTCCGCAGTGTGAGCTCCCTCTTTGACTTGTCCTCCCTTCACCCCAACGGGTTCATCCATTCGCACGGTGAAACTCATGTGATGAATGAGATTAGGCTAATGTGTCAGGCACGAGATGCTTGGAAAATGGCTTGAATTACCCTCTGCAAGGCTACATAGCTTCTCCATGCTGCTTTGCTTTTATCGGCTCTGTGTTTACATTCATTAGCACTTGTCTGAGATGTGTCACATTCACACTCCCCTCCATTTTATGCATTGGCTTGGCTCTTCAAGTCCATTTAAGACAGCCCCATTCGGCAAACAGATGCTATCAAGCAAAAAAGAGTTTTGTCTGCCTTTCATTAACAAGACAAACGTTTCCTTCAAGACTTTACATGCCTGTGCACTGAGAGTCTAGCAGCATTGCTCTGAGCCAAGCATGTGTACGTTCACAACCTTTCTTTCCTGAGTTCATTCTTGAGAAACTCAAACAAAGGAGGAGAACACCGTGACACAGTTATAAAGTGGTCTTACTGGGCCTGAGATGTGTTAAAACGTAACTTGCTGAAACAAGCACCACTATAAGTCCTGCTCAAGAGGGTCGCACATTGATTGAGAAGCGCCAAGCTTTATGCACTGTTTTATGATACAAATGTTACAGCGACAATCATTTCTTAATTTGTGTTAAGAGTATAGGGATATTTGAATTGCATATAAAATAAACGTATCTGATGCATATTTCTTAGGTGTATGAATAATTCATTACCATTGTGTGAATATGTAATCATGTAATCAATAAAAAGTAGTGTGACTGTAGTAAATGTAGTCTGATTATGAAAACTTTAAAATGTAATGCAATCTAATTGCAAGTACTTCATTTTTGGAATCTGATTATGTAATCCAGATTACATGTAATCAGTTACTACCCAGTACTCTTCACTAAATCAATTTATAAAAAACAGTCATCCACAGTCATTCACAATTAAAAGAAGATTATTTGTTAAATTTTGTGTGTGAACAAATCTATCAAGAGACTCTAAAGAACATTTATGCATTCCGCAACTGACAACAAATCAGATCTTACATTTTTAATTCACGAGCGAAACACCACTACAGCGCACAGCCTGGCTGAGAGACAGAAACATGGTGTTGTATATCAACCTTGGAAGCTTTAAAATGCCCAGTTTTCTTGTTGTGATTAGAACATTATTTAAAGGTTACTAAAACGTTTCTAACAATGTTATACTGACTTTATTTTCACCCAAAATATGACATTTCTCTAAGTATTATGAGAATGTTCATCAGGTACAAACAACATTATAAGGGCGTTTCAGAGAATGTTGTTCCTCACAATTATGAGAATATACATCACACATTAATAAAGTTATACGTACGTTCCATAAACATTATTTTAAGAATGATTGTCCTAACATTTATAAGGCACAAATAATGGCTTTGCTAACCAATAAGGAATTCTACCAAATAATAAGAAAAGATCTTGTTTTATTGTGCACAAACTAAGATAGTATATCATACACGCTCACATTTTTAAAATGATTATCACACTGTTTTAACATTCTTAGAATATTAAAAAAATAAACATTCAAATGACATTATATTTTTGGGTAAAAAATAGAGTTGTAAGAATAGAATGTTGTATGAAATGTTTTTGTAACACTTAAATAATGATGTAATAAATAATGTTCCCTTAACATTCCCGTAACAACCACCCAGAACACCCTTGAAACGCTATAAAAAGCTACAAAAAAAAAAATGAAGAAGAAGAAGAAGCCGTATAACAACACCTAGCACTGCACTTTAACGCAGACAAACAGCATAGCTAACTGTTTCTTCAGAAAATGTAAAAAATGTGGTTTGGGTTTAGAGTAGCTCAATTCTGTTTGAGCTGTTTGAGCTCTTAAACAATCGTTTTCAAATTTTGCCATTTTTAAGCAAGCTTTTTTTAAAAAGATCTGTTGGATTAAAAATGCCTTTATCATTCAGCTTTGAGTTGGGGAGACAAGGTTACGTATGTTAGCATTACACACACACACACACAGGTGTGCTTTCCCAGACCGGGTATCATCAGTCAGTATGCCTCTAATCCAAACAGACCTTAACCAGAGACAGAAGCTTACACAGAATAATGTCCTCCATTAAACAGATGTATGTATTTGCCAACTGTGTCTCCCCTGTCCATTTGTACGACAAACAGTGAACACAAATATTAGCATGGCTTGATGGCGCAGCAGAGATCTTGTCATCTAAATGATCTCAAATTTGTAGTTTCTATCTCCCCGTTTTTTTTTTGTCTTTTGGCATTAATGTAGCCCACCAGGGTCAAACTATGCAAACAAAATGACACAGCAGTGCTGATGGATGATATAAATATATGTTTGAGTGATGACTTCTTGCACATGAGTGAAGCCTCTTTCTCCACCCCTGTTAGTGGTTTACGGCAAACCTTTTACCCTCAAAAGCCTCCATCAACATTGAACTTTTGGACCTTTCAGTGAGGCAAAAGGGCTACTGAAATATAATGAATAGATGGTAATGTATGAGTGGTAAATTGCTAGATTAGTCAAGGGAATTTTGCATGGATCTATAAATTTTTTGAGTTACTCGGAATCCATTAGAGTGAAAATGGGAAGTCAGTTTTCCACTAAATATATGTAGAATACAGTAAAAAAAAATATTAGTTGTCAATATTCTCTTGGTTGTTCATCATTGTAGTATAAGTTGTGTTCAGCAGTGTTTAGTACAAACTCTGGGTGACATGCTGGACTTCCAAAAAGCGCAAATCATAGAAGCCCATTTAACATGAGCGCCTTTAAAAGCCCCAATCTTTTTTATAAGCATCTGCTCTGGCCAGACAAGTCACCTGAGTTGAATATTATCAAACCACTGTGGACAGTGTTGGAGAGAAGAGAGAGAAGCAGATTCCATCTTCCAAGATCTGTGATTCAACTGCCAGATGTTTTGATTGGAATAGTTTCCAGTTGAATACTGCCTAAGTCGTATGAGTCTATTCTAAGAAGGTCGGAAGCTGTATTAAGAGCAAATGGCGGTATGAAATATGACCTATTTCCCAGGTGTTCAAAATCAAATATATATTTAAAACTTTCAAGGGTCAGAAGGATTTATTTTGCAGTCAGATGAAGTTCTATTAACTACCAGCAGGGGCTAACAAGGCCAGGCCAACTAGCTAAACACAAAATGAATGAGCACATTTTTAATGAATATATTAATAATTATTCATGTTACTCAGCATTAGAACATAAATGAATCATTCTGAAAAAAAAAATTAAAGGTGTCTTTCCACTTCATTTTGCATGTTTTTTTCTGTCATGCAACCATCCATTTTGTTCATTTTGTTTTGATTAAGAACATACAGTACCCTTTTAAAAATGATTTTGTGTAAAGTTAACTTTAAACTCTAACATGACTTTATTACTGACTTTGCACAAAAACAGATTGGTGTTGGGTTATTATTTTACTGTTGGAGATTATAAATTGGGGGCTCTCTTTGCACAGCCAAGACACTGAAATGGGGATAGAAGAGATGTGAGGAATGTTATTCCAGCTGTGTTCTTTCTTATTGCAGGGGAAGTGAAACAGCTGAACTTTAGGAAGAGAGAAAAACTAGCCACAATAAGCTTCTCAAACAGTAACCGCTAAACTCCAGTCAGCGTGTAGCCAGTATGGCGGTAATTTGATTGGACTGATGGTCTAATGGCGTTTGAAGTGAGCCTGGGGCTGAAATGCAGTAAGACGTGTGGAGCTAACTGATGAAACAGACGCCTGGTGACTTAAGCAAAGGAGTGGCGAATTAGAGCATTGTGACCTATCAGCAAGCATCAGCTCAGGTCACTCAATGACAGCCCCTATTAGACGTACCACTGCGCAAACCGCACATGCCAGGCGGCGTATTGAAATGGAGGAGGCCTGCCGGCTGCTTGATGGGGCCGTGTCGTGAGCTTTCCGTACCAGTGACCAGGATCAAGGCCGTCTGAGCAGGCCTGGCCCAATACTTTCTGTCACTCCATTATATGACATGGGTGGCGTGTTTCATGCCTGGTAAAAGAGGTGACAAGGAAAGTCAACCTGACCTTGAGATGAAGGGTCCACCACACTGCAGGTTTCCACTTCTCGACAATGAATGAAGATGTAGGAAAAACAGTGCTAGTTTGTGCTGTGTGCTTACATTTAAAATGGTATATGTAAGTTTTATGAAGCAACTAAAATCATAACGAATGAATTAATGAATAGATAGATAGATAGATAGATAGATAGATAGATAGATAGATAGATAGATAGAATTAATAATTGAATTAAATGTGCAATTTTGAAGTAGATAAACTGAAATAGTATTTTCTTGTAAAATGTACTCTAGTGATATTTTTTTTCAAAAGTGTATTTATTTATTTATGCATTGTATGCAATTTCAGAATTAAAAAATGATGACAGTGTACTGTTGAATGCAACATTTAAAATTCAGTAACATTTAAAATTTAAAATATATTTTAAAGTCATTAAAACTGAAACGTATATGTTGTGTATTTAAATGTTTGTCGGCAATTCTGTACATTTAAAATACATTAACTTTGAATGTACTGATTAACACAATTTAGATAAAATGATTTAATTATTTCTAAATTATTTAATTTAATTATTATTTTTAATTACTTCTTTAATTATTATTTATAATAAGTATCTGTTAGTACAGTTAGGATTAGGGTTGTATATATATATATATATTTCTTTTTTTCTTTTTTTCTTTTTTTTTTCTTAAGGTAAACTACCTCTTTGCATGTGAAATGAGTAACAGCATTTAGTCATGGGCTCTCGGTTTCCTGTTGGGTCAATTATAACCTGTGCTGCCCCGTCCATAACAGCTTCCTTGCAAGCTGCATTACATTATGAAAGGATCACAAAACAATCTGCTCTGAAATGTGCTACAGAAACAGTTGAGGTTGGACTGACATCATCAGGGACCTTGTTAAATATAAACTTCAGCCTCTTGTTTCTTTATGCAAAGCTGGTGGTGCGACCCCACATCCAGGAACACCACAATGTTTGGTAAACTCCCTTCACATCTTACATTAATTATATGCTAGTTTAGACTTTTGATTAAAGGCATAATGTTCACTGTGCAGTTTATACTGGCAAAGAAGCACCTACTGATTTGTAAAGTGACTAACTACAGTTAATTTGTGTTTTGTTTTGTTTTGTTTTATGTGTTTAGAGGTGGCCTATGTGAAATAACTGAACCCACAACCCATTTCCGACCTGCTTCAGCTTAAAACTTGAGTTCACTTGCTGCCTTATGTTTGAATTGACAAAAAAAATATGCACTTTCTAAATTACTTGCTTCGAAGTGCCTCAAACTAAAAAAAAACGATGTCACCAATTTAACAAATTTTGGCAAATTTACAGCGCATGTTTATAATTTAACATTAGGGGTTAATGTTGTAAGGCTGTAGTGGTCAGTCACCACATTCCCATCTGCTGTCTGTATTTGGATTACTCTGGCCAAATAAAGGAAGATGAAGTTGTGTAAATATTTATAAGCTTGTAATGTCTGCTCAGTGACCAAAACAATTTTCAGCCACGTTCTTCCCATCTCCGGAAAGGGGAAAAAAACATTCTGAATGCAAACATCCACAGGGACTTTCTGCCTAATCTCTAGAACATAAGCTGCTAACAGGGAACATTCTCAGAACTTTGGCTAATGTTCTTGAAATGTTTTCTCAAAGTTATGAACTATTCTTCCAGTAATGTTATGCTCATTCAAAGTTATCTGGTCTTTCTTTTTTTATGTTTCTACTTGTTTCAGTACATTCAGGGAACATTCAAAAGTAACATTTCCATAATGTTTGCAAAATGGAATGTTCCTTTAACATTCGTAAAACTTGCAAACAAATTAATTAATTAATTAACTTAACATTTAAAAAAAAATTACATTTTGAACTTTCAGATAATATTCAGAAATAGCGTTTGCATAACTTAATGGAAATGTCAGCAAAACATTCTTATGATGACATAATTAAAATTTTTTGGTGAACCGTCCCATTAAGATGGTTCATTGTTCTTCAGATTTTTTTTTTCTTCTTTCTTTAGCTTATCATACTCGACAAGTCTGAATAGCTTTGTGAAAACCAAACTGGTTTAACGTGTTTTTGTTTGTTTGTTTGTTTTTAAAGGGTTGGTTGATTGCAATTTCACTTATGTAACATTAATTAGTGTGAAATCTTGCTGTTTGAGCATAAACAATATCTGCAAAGTTACGAAGCTGAAAGTTCAATACAAACGGAGATATCCTGGCAGTATAATGCCTACAAAAATGGCTGGTAGGGACTACAACGAGTTACTTCCCAGGTTTGTGACATCACAAACCCAGACAAACCCCGCCCCCGGGAACATGCAACAAAGGGGGCGAGGCCATGCTGCGCTGCTTTAGAGAAGAGGAACAAAAATAGGGGTGCACGTAAAAATCTATTCATATATGAATCGCGATTCTGTCTTCTAACTATTCTAATGGATCCACAAGTTTCAAAATCAATGTTCTAAAGCAGCAGTTCTCAATCCTGTTCCTCGTGTTACCCTGCTCTGCACACGCTCTGCTTCTCTCTCTCTCTCTCTCTCTCTCAATCTCTCATTCAGACCACCAGCTCAGCTCAAACAATGCTCAAACAAACTGTTCCATCTATACATTTATTTTCACATGAGAAGCTATGAGAACACTATGAGAAGCATTATACATGGACCTGCGTGCAGTTGCCATACTGTATTAAAGCTTTGATCAGGATTAAACCATATATTAAAAGCTAACAGAAGCAGTAGCATTTACAAATAACAGCTAAACAGTGTCTAAAAGTATAAGACAACAACCAACAAAAAACATACCATTAAGAGCTGTGCTTGCACAGGTTCTGCACGATCCTCTTCAATGATATCCTCTGCTTCTCAATCGGGCTCAAATTGATAAGCATTGACTCAGATCTCCAGTCTTTAAAAATGCATAAAGTCATGAGATACTCGATTAGAACCACGTTTAACATGGCAGTGACACTTTAAAGTGGCTGAATGTGTTTGCACGCAGATTTGTTGGAATTAGTACATAAAGCCATCCAAATTAGCCTTTTGGCCTTTTGACCTGACTTTAACTGCTGTCTCCTTAATTACATGACTGTTTACGAAATATGTGTGGTCTGTTTACAGTGACGTAGGAGGAGAGAAAAAATGCCGCTCACACATGAGTGAAAAACCCAACGGTAATAATTGAGTTATATTTGAAAGGAAAATAAGCAAATGCCTGGTATATTTCAAAGAGTAATATTTGCTTTGGAATCCATTGAGCGCAGGGTCCATTACTTTTTATTTTAGTTTAGTGATCAGGGTCAAGCATGAGCATGTGACATGGCAACAACATAAGACTTATTTAACATTATTATATTGCTCTCTGGTAACAATGAAACATGTAATAATATTTTATAAATAATTGTGTAGGCCTGTGTGTTTTATTCGTAATGTATTCAAATGTATTCGTTTTATAACAGTTTTAATTACATTATTTATATTTATATTTGCTATATTATATACATTATTATTACATTTATTCATCAATAATAATAATAATAATAATAGTAACAATAATGTTTTAATTTAGAAATATTTATTTTACATATTAATATTTTGCATACTTTTTTTCATTCATTTGTAATTGTAATTATTTTATTTTATTCTTTTATTTTACTACTACTACTACTATGTTTTGTTGAAATATTACTTAGACTTAGATCCTGCCGTACTGTTGCGCACATCGGTTATCGAGGTCTCCTTATCGTTGTCGGTCCTCTGCTAGCACTTCAGCTTTGTCCCAGGACACGCCGGCAAGCTTAATATCGCTGGTAAAGGTTCAGCGCCAGGTAAATCTTGAGAATGTGGCAGAGACCTCGCTGGTGGAATGCGTTTATCCTCTGGACATTGTTCACTGTTAGCTTCCACGTTTCACATGCACATATTGTAGTCGGGATGACAATGGAGGAGTATAGTCATAACTTGATCTTAAAAGAGATTGAAGCTGACAACCAGATGTGCTGGAGGCGCCGAAAGGCAGCCAAAGCTTTCCCGATCCAGCACCGGATATCGGTCTCGGCGTCACCATTGTGACAAATGATACTCCCCAGGTAGGTGAATTTTTCCACTGTCTCCAGACATGTTGCATCTACAGTGATGTTGACTGGCTGATACGCAGACCAATCTTACTGGCTTCGTGGCTGAGTCTCTTGGTTGCGTCTTGAGTTTCATCTTCGGTGAACAGGGCCATGTCATCGGCAAAATCTAGATCTGTCAGACAATCTTTAAATGCCAAGAGATGCCTTCTCCAATGTACAAAGTTGCCTTCTTCATGACAAAGTCAAGGGTGATAAGAAAGAGGATTGCCGAAAAGATGCAGCCATGACAGACGCCAGTAATGATCTAAAAAAAAGTGATCTCTGTATCCTGTGTTGGTTCTTACACAGGATGCAGCGTTTAAATACATAATTTTAAAGACGATGACAAAGGCTTTTGGGTAGTGATCGACCGATATTGATATTTTATAACCGATACCGATACCAATTATTTCCATGTTTATGTGCCTGATAACCGATATGCAGAACCGATATTTATTTACTATTATAAAGTAAATAAATGACTGAGTAAAGTAAGTCCATGCTTCACTTTGGTTTTTCCTCATTTCAGTCATCTTAAAAAAAAAGTGTTGAAAATTAGCAGTCTTTCAATGTTAAATTTAATCTTCATATTACAACAATAAAAAACATTTTATTTAAAGCATCAGCAGCAACACTAATATTAACAATAAGCAAAATAAATGTAGAAGGTCTAATGTTTTCAAATGGAGAAAATAAATAAAGGAAATGATTCATAACAACTTCATTTTAAACTACAGTTTTAGTAGGTTTATAAGCTGTTTAATAGGCTAAATAGTGAAGAATAATTCACTGGATAATGTTAATTCACTGAATAATATTCTCTGGAATATTAAAATATAACAAACAAAACATCGTATTTTATTGCATTTCTCAACTGGCATGTTATATCAGAATTACTAATAATGTTTTTGTCTTTCTAGATTATGAAATGTCTGCTGACAGCACGATTTATCTATGCATTTACACAGAACTATACTCAAACTGCGATCGCTCGTCGAGATAATAAATAATAATTTCCATAGAGTTGTATCTATTTAGATATTTATTAGCGAAATAATGGTTATATAGTAAATGTTAATACAATTTAGGGTGTTTTAAACAAGTGAATCTTGTTAAAAGTTACATGCGGTGGCCGTGCTGGAGCATTTCCTGAGCATCAATCTGGTGGGTGAACAGCAATATGAAAGCAGCTTCAGGAGACTAATGATGAGCATAGACAACAGACAGAGAATTAAATTTAGCGTTTTTATTTCCAACATGCGCTCATTCGTGGCTGTATTATTTAACTCATGCAAAATTACGTCTTTATTGGGAGAGGACTTGACGGATTATCTTACGTGACTCCGACTTCATGAGACGATGAGCATATAGAAAACAAAGAGTGAAAATAAATGTAGAAGGTCTAATATTTTCAAATGGAGAAAATAAATAAAGGAAAGGATTCATATCAGCTATATATAACATATCATATAACAAACAAAACATCGTATTTTATTGCATTTCTCAACTGGCATGTTATATCAGAATTACTAATAATGTTTTGTATTTCCAACATGCGCCCATTCATGGCTGCTTATTATTTAATTCATGCAAAGTTATGTCTTTATTGGGACAGGACTTGACGGATTATCTTACGTGACTCCGACTTCATGAGACGATGAGCATATAGAAAACAAAGAGTGAAAATAAATGTAGAAGGTCTAATATTTTCAAATGGAGAAAATAAATAAAGGAAAGGATTCATATCAGCTATATATAACATATCATATAACAAACAAAACATCGTATTTTATTGCATTTCTCAACTGGCATGTTATATCAGAATTACTAATAATGTTTTGTATTTCCAACATGCGCCCATTCATGGCTGCTTATTATTTAATTCATGCAAAGTTATGTCTTTATTGGGACAGGACTTGACGGATTATCTTACGTTCATCTCTGTTTCTTCGAGCCAAGCTGCATAAACTGCATATCAGGCATTTATGTAATACATCTAATTTGTGCATTAATGGCTGTTATGTTAAATAAAGTTTACTAACTACAGTAAATCAAGTACCTGTGCATGCCGTTGTTGTTGCCTTGTTTCCCCTCAGACACGCTGCAATGTTGATCCTGTGCGCAAATCTCAAAACATCCACAAGATGGCGGCGTTTATCGGTGAATCCGATATTACAAAACCGATGTCCGATTGTTGTAAAATGCTTAAATATCGGGAAAATTATCGGTAAATCGATATATCGGTCGATCTCTAACTTTTGGGATACCATAGAGCTGGAGGATTGCCCATAGTGAGTCTCAATGTATACTGTCAAACGCTTTTTTGAAATCAATAAAATTTATATAAATTAGCAATATAGCCATGGCAATATTCGACACATTGCTCAAAGATATTTCATACAGTAAAGTGCTCGCATCAGTAGCAGCCATTACGAAAGCCTGCCTGCTCTTCTCGCAGAGTTTGGTCGATGGCACGGCACAGACAACGTAATAGAACAGTGCAGAAAGCCTTCCCCGCAATGCCTCGCCAATCTGTGCAGTCGGTGAGATTGCCTTTCTTGCGTAGCAGAACAATGACTCTTTTACTCCAAACCTCTAGGACTTTCTCCTGGCACCAGCAGATATTAAATAGGCGGGTCAGCTGCACAACCAGGGGCTGACCACATGCTTTCAGAAGTTCTGGGTTGATATAATTGAGTCCAGTCGCCTTCTTCTTCTTCTTCTTCTTATTATTATTATTATTATTATCCTATTTCGAAGTCCTGTGATGCCATCTTCATCTCTTTGATTGAAATATCGCCCATGTTGATATTTAGATCGATATTCGCCTCTTCCACAGTGAAATCGTTGTTAAGGATGTCTCGAAAGTGTTCCATCCACCTTTCATCCTGTTCTGCTGTGGTCAAGTTTTCCATGTTTGCCTTTAATTGGGATGTTCGAATAGCTCTGCGATCCTGTGAGATCATTGACAATTTGGTAGAGCATTCTGAAGTCGACATGGTCTGCTTCGCCCTGGGACTCCACCCCCTTTCGTAGAAGCCAGTCTCTCTTATCTCAACGACATGATCGTTTGACTCTACGGTCGAGGTCAGTGTATTGTTTGGTCACGAGGGCTCGTTCATTCCCGGTATCAGCCTGATCCCTTTGCTGTTTTGCTCTTCGTCTTTCATCAAACAGTTGCCATGTTGGGTCTTGGATCCATCTTTCTTTAATCTTTCCTGTCAATCAAGCAAGCATCCAATCTGCACAGCTCCGGATGATGGATTAATTGCCTTCCAACTGTCTTCGATGTTGTCTATGTCAGTGAGGATCTCGACCCAATTTTGAAGGTCAAGTGCAACACCTATGGACATATCTTGTTTTTTAAGTTTTAAGTAACTCTGCCATTGCTGGTCCCAAGCCCGGATGAGAAAGGAGGGTTGGGTGTCAGGCTAGTGACCCTTCCCTGTAAAACCCATACTGCTAAAGAAACAACGAATATCTCCTCAGCCACTATTAACCATGCGAGTGAATCGGGTCCCTGCCACAAACAATGAAGTCTGACGCCTGAAGAAGGATGCGATTTTCTAGGCAAGAACGATTACGAGACTTGCCCCCTGGAACGTCCGCACGCTTCATCAACCCGGCTGCCTTCTCCAAATTCTCCGGGATTTCGACAAATATTGTCTCGGTGCACTGGGAATTAGTGAAGTACGGTGGACTGGCAGTGGACAATTGACCAGTGACGGCAAGAACATCCTGTTCTCCGGTACTGCAGAATGCCACCAACGAGGTGTCGGAATCATCTTGAGCAAATGAGCAGCTGAATCCCTCATCGGAGAGAAACCTGTGAGTGATAGGGTAATCACCACGTGCCTCCAGACCAACAACATCTGAATTAAGATTGTTAAAGTCTATGCACCGACTGACAATGCCGACGACACTGAGAAGGATGAGGCCAACTACAAGATACCCTTGATGAAATACCTCATTCTTATCTCAAGATTGTCCTTGGTGATTTCAACGCTAGCTGGGCGGTGATTGAAACGGACTTGAACTCACTGTTGGTCCATTTGCATCATCTGAATATCTGAGGGATAACAGTGAGTGGCTCATCTCGTTTTGCAACCATAACGAACTTTGCATCAGTAACACCTTTCAACATCATCATATTCACAAGAAGGCATGGTATGCGCCAGATGGCGTCATCTCTCCGCAACACATGGCTCAACAGGGTGGCGGATGTTGGCTCTGACCATTATCTAGTTTGAGCGAATCTTAAGCTCAAACTTAAATGTCAAAGACAAGTTGTGATCAAGCGTCTGTATGCCATAGAGAAACTTAACCAGTGTAGAAATATAAACATAAAATTAATATAAATTATATATTATATAAAAATATAAATTAATACAAATAACTTATTTAATTTTGCAATATTTAATATTATTTTATTTTTTAAATGTTTTATTTTTAATGTTATTTATTTTCCAATGATAATGATGATGATGATGATGATGATAATAATAATAATAATAATAATGATATGCTTTTAAAATATAAATTATATACAATATAAAACATGTAAAATAAAAATATAGTTACAGTATTTGTTTCTAAAATATTATTTAATATTTTACATCATAAAATAATTTTTACTCAAATCAATATTTCATGTACATTTATTTAATTTAGTTTGCAGTTTAAACCCCTTTACCATGAAACAAAATAAATTTGCTTTGCATCAAGGTCCTGAATCCTGATCACTGGCTTACTGGATAATGACTGGCTGACTGTACAGTATCCCTTGCTTTTTTTTCTAAACTTCTGCATGGCATTAAAACTGATGTAACCTACAGCACAGAGGTATTTCTTTTTTTTTATTTGCCAGAAAAGTCACAAGTGGACAGTATAGAGCGAACAGATGGAGAAAAAATGGGCAGACATGGTTTGACTGGGACAACCTTTAGCATCCCTCGCAATAAAGCTGAGGACCTCCTCTGGTGAACTTCTATCAGGTCCAGGCCTAAGCACATAGTCAACAAGTGCCCTGAAAATGCTTTATGAGTGCAGGCATACTTTCTTGCTCACTCTGCAAATTCCCCTGACGACATGGGCCATGAGAAGTTCATGGCTGCAGTGATATCTGGAACAAGGTACTGCAACCAAAGAATGCCTGACTGTGGTTGAAGATTTCTCTTGCTCACAAGATAAGGAACAATCCTGTTTCATTGCTGTCTCAGCCTTATCTATAAGTCTGACAAGTCAGCTCAGATGCCATCGACCAGCCATCTTGCTCACGGTTATCCTTTCATTGGTTGTGTCCAGTCTGAACATCCTTTTCTAAATGAGAGTTATTCCACTTTTGGATGGTGAGGTTAATTTACTCAATGCTACAGTGAAAGAAAAAGTCCTTAAAAAAATGGAAAAGGTACTGGTAATTTTCCATCACATTTTCCTTTCAACCCTAAAACACAACAGTGTAAAACAAGGAAAATGTCTACATTGTTTTTACAGGCTTCGTAGGGTATAGTATCAATCAGTTTAGCACTTCAGTGGATGGTCTCCGGCCTTTTAAAGTGACAGTATATCATTTTCACATTGTCTGCTTAAGTTACTCAGTAATGCTCTGTACGTAAAGTACATGATTGCTGTATAGGTTTCTGTTCTTGCAGTGCCAGACAATGCTTTCATCAACAGCCCACTTCAAAAGCTCCATCCTGTGCTTCCAGGGAAATAAATAAATTAATTTAAATTAAGTCACACTATGCTGCATTCAGCCCTAATAACGGCCCTGAGGGAGGACTCACTGCCAAGAGGGAGTTGAGAAAAAAAAAAAAAAACTGGATCTCTAGAGATGTAAACATTGTAAATGATGGTTAATGGCAAGCTGTTTTTCAAGGGCTTGTAAATAATAATGAGTATATGCAGTGAATGGTTTAGCCCAGGTCACCCCACACAGTTTGTGTAGTGGGTATACTCCAAGAATGTACTGCACATGTGCCTCTTACCTGTGCGAGCTGAGTGCATACCACCAGTAAAAGTCAAGTCAAGTCACCTTTATTTACAGTATATTTATATAGTCAGTCCATTGTTGATTCGGTGATGTCATCGTCCAGCTCATTTGGGTTCTCTTTCAATAGTGTCTGTGCAGTCAAGTCAACAACTTGCCAGAAATTGTGTCACCAACTAAGCAAGCAAAGGATTTTACAAAGGCTAGAAACATGACTTTCAAAGTTAAGGTAGCTATCAGATAGCACGCCAAGGTTGCTAACTGATGGCAAAGAATTGACAGCACAGCCATCAAGTGTTAGACAGTGTTCTCCATTATTACATGAAGATAATTTTGGTCAGATAATTAACACCTCTGTTTTGTTTTGTTTTGTTTTTTTGTTTATTTCAGAATTTAGGAGTAGGACATTACTAGTCTTCCAGTTTTTTTTTTTTATATCAGCTATGCATTCTGTTAGTTTTGCGAATTGGTATGTTTCGTTGAGCCGCAAAGAAATATAGAGCTGAGTATCATCAGCATAACAGTGAAAGCTAACACCATGTTTTCTGAAGATATCTCCCAAGGGTAGCATGTTAAGGGTGAAAAGCAATGGTCTTACTGAGCCTTGTGGTACTCCATACTGCACTTGTGAATGATATGATAATTCTTCATTCACTGCTATGAATTGATGGTCAGATAAGTATGATTTAACCACGCCAATGCATTTCCACTAATGCCAACATAATTTTTTAATCTATTCAAAATAATGTTGTGGTTGATATTGTCGAACACAGTGCTAAGATTCAGTAGCACTAATAGAGAGATACAACCATGATCGGATGATAAGAGCAGGTCATTTATAACTCTGATGAGAACAGTCTCTGTAATATGATACAGTCTCAATCCTGACTGGAAATCTCACAGATACAATTTGAGAACATAGTTGTGAGGAGACTACCTTTTCTAGTATCTTTGACAGAAAAGGGAGATTTGAGATCTGTCTGTAATTAACTATTTCTCCAGGATCAAGTTTTTTTTTTGAGAGGTTTAACAACAGACAGTTTGAAGGTCTTTGGGACTTATCCTAATGACAATGATGAATTAATTATTTTCATAAGAGGATCTATGACTTCTGGAAGCACCTCTTTTAGTAGATTAGATGGTATATGATCTAAAATACATGTTGTTGGTTTAGATGATTTAATACATTTATACAATTCTTCCTGTCCTATAGCAAAGAATGAGTGGAATTGTTCCTTAGGGAATCTATAGTGCACTGTCTGATGCGATACTGTAGCTGATGGCTACATTGTTATAAGTTTATATCTATCAGTATCGATCTTGGAAGTAAAGAAGTTTATAAAGTCATTACTGCTGTTCTGTTGGGAAATGTCTGTGCCTGCTGATGCTTTGTTTGTTGTTGTAATTTTGCCACTGTATTGAATAAATACCTGGGGTTGTGTTTGTTTTCTTCTAAATGTGACGAAAAGTAAGCAGATCTAGCAGTTTCAAAGGCTTTTCTTTATGTAGAAGTACTTTCCCTCCATGCAATACAAAATACCTCTAGTTTTGTTTTCTTCCAGCTGTGCTCCATTTTCCGGGCTGCTCTCTTTAGAGCGCGAGTGTGCTTGTTATACCATGGTGTCAGATTGTTTTCTTAATTTTTTTAATTTTCTGTTATACACAAGACTAGATAATGATCTGAGATATCATTGCTCTGCTGCAATGCCTTTGACGTCAATTTGATGTGATAGCATTAAATCGAAAGTATGATTATGACAATGAGTGGGTCTTGACATGTGTTGTCAAACCCCAATAGAGTTTAGAATGTCTATAAATGCTGATCCTAATGCATGTTTTGCATGATCTACATGTATATTAAAATTGTCAACAATTAATACTTTATCTGCAGCCAGCACTAGCTCAGATAGAAAATCAGCAAATTATTAGTCTGCGGTGCCCTGGTGGCCTGTATACAGTAACCAGTACAAACGTCACAATTCCTTGTGATGTTTGTACTGGCTACTGTATACATTAACACTTGTTACACAAGATAATGTTATATTAAGCACCATTACTTCAAACGAATTATACTTGAAGCCAAACCTCTGAGAAATACTGAAAATATTGCTATAAATTGTAGCAACACTGGCCCTTTACCTTTTGAACAAGGCTCATGTTTGTAACATTAATCTTGGGGGATAGACTCATTTAAAGTAATGTAATCATCTGGTTTTAGCCAGGTTTCTGTCAAAAAGGGCACATCTAGGTTATGATCTGTGATCATATAATTTACAAAAAAGCACTTTTGTAGAAAGGGATCTAATATTCATTATGCCAAGCTTTATCATTTGTTTATCTGTATTATATCTGTATTTTAAAAGATAAGCTCCACGTGATAACTCCTGTGTGTGTATTCTTTTTAACAAAGAGTTTAACAAAGAACACAACATGGTGTCAGAAGCGGAGGTATCCAGTTATTAACACCACGCTCCTCAAGTAGTGACTGAAGATCACTGCTGCACGAGTGAACGGTGACAAAGCCTCAATGCCAGATTATCAGAACGAGCCTGGCATGCTAATATGACGGACAAAATGGAAATGCTCCATCCGCCTCTTCGTTATCTCTGACAAGGAACTTTGCTGAAAATTGGATTAAGTGTGAACAAAGATTTAATCTGTACCTTACCGCCTCAGTGCTAGTGGGTAAATCTGAGTCGAGACCGATCGCTGTGCTGCGTTGCACAGGAGAAGAGGTGCTAGACATTTATAACTCACTAGAGATTGAATACAATGATCCACAACGTATAAAAATGACTTTTCGGAAATACTGTGCCCTGCGAAATAATACTGTCTTTGAACGGCATCAGTTCTGGACCCACACATTCTCTGAGCAAGCAGGCATAGACAAATTTGTCACAGAGTTAAGAAAGAAAGCATGCACATGCAAATTCGGAGAAACTGAAGATCTCATGATACGACACAAAATAGTATTCAGCATAAATTACTCTAGGCTTCGTGAACGAATGCTGTCCATATTCAATTTGACACTTTTAAAAGCTATCGACATATGCAGAGCTAAAAAAGTCACAGAAGCATAAGTTACAGTGATTTTTTGTGCACGCCATTACAAAAAATGGGTTGCAGGCTGCATGCAGATCAAGCAAGCCTGCAGCGAATAAACAAACTCCAAAGTCCTCGAAAGGACCTGCAAACAATTGTGGCAAATAAGGACTTATTAATCTCCCAAAACAGTGCCCTGCCTTTAATGAGATATGTAAAAAATGTGTCACAAAAATAAAAATTTTGCAGTTGTTTGCAAATCGAAAGCTAAAATGAACACACTTGATATAGACACTGAGCTATCTGAAGTAGACACACTGTTTATCGGTACAGTGGTTCAGTCAAACTATGCTGACACAGGCTGGCACACAAATCTGCACATGGCAGGCATGATTGTTAACTTCAAGCTTGACACGGGTGCTGAAGTGAATGCCATTCCGAAGAAAATTATTGATCTGTAAACCTGTGTGACCCTGTAAACATCCAAAAGACAAACACAGTGCTTGTATCAAATGGAGGCACCCGCATCAAACCAGGTGTCATTGAACTACATGTGCAGGCTAGAAATATAACAACTAAGATAATGTTCTTTGTGACCACAGCATCGGATACAGCCCTGCTTGAGAGACAGGAATGTCTGCAGTTGGACCTCGTAAGAAAAGTAGAGACACTCATACCTTCACCACCACAAAAAAAATAAAATAAACCTGAGATCCTCAGCCGTTATGCATCAGTGTTTAAAGTATTAGGCCATTGTTCAGGATTGCCTCATATCCACACTGACCCTAATGTTCCTCCTGTCATACATGGCTGCAGGAAGATCCCATATGCAGTCTATGGCCGACTCCATGTGACGCTGGATGAACTGGAGAAAAGGGGTGTGATAAATAAAGTTTCTAAGCCTACTCCATGGGTGAGGAGTCTGTGCATCACAGAAATGAAAACCAGCACATTCGGAGTCTCCTTGGACCCAAGAGACTTAAACAGGGCCACATTCCGTCAGCCTTACAACATACCCACCTTAGAGGACATGCGGTGTAAGTTAGCTGCCCAAAAGCTGTTTACCATCCTGGATAAGATGGACGGTTATTGGCAGATTAAACTTAATGAGAAATCAGCAGATCTGTGCGCTTTCAACATGCCATGGGGCAGGTATCACTTTCATCATATGCCTTTTGGAATAAAGTCAGCGAGGGAAGTCTTTCAGCACTTGAACTCGAGTCGAGCTTGAACTAGAGTTTTGGGAACATTGAAGGTGTCTTCATGGTGGCCGACAACATGAACATAATGGCATCCACCAAAGCAGAGCATGATGCCATCCTAGAAAAGGTGATGAACAGAGCAGAGAGTCTCAATGTCAAGTTCAATAAAGACAAGCTGCAATATATGGTCAACGAGGTGATTTACCTAGGTAATGTCATTACATCAGATAGAGCGAAACCTGATGAATCAAAGGTATCAGCAATATTGCAGCTTCTTCCTCCCACTGACAGAAAGGCACTTCAGTGTCTGCTAGGTATGACATGCTACCTGTCGCAATAAATACCCAACAAAGCCTCCCTCACTGCACCACTCAGGCTGTTGCTAAGGAAAGATATACTGTATGTAGACTGACAATGTCACCCTGAACAACAGAAAGCACTTGAACAGCTTAAAACAGCCATAACAACAGCACCTGTTCTCAGACACTTTGATCCAAAAGAGCCCACAGAGGTGCAGGCAGATGCCTCAAAAGACACACTGATGCAGAAACAGCAACCAATAGCATATGCTTCAAGAGCATCTGCAGCTGAAAAAAAATATTGCTCAGATAGAAAAAGAACTGCTGGCCATAGTGTTTGCTCTGAGGAAGTTTCACCAGTATGATTATGGTGTTCCCATCACAGTCCAGTTGGATCATAAACTGCTTGAGGAGATATTTTCCAAACCTATTGGAGCAGTGCCAACACGTCTTCAAAGAATGCTACTCCAGTTACAAAGGTATGACATTCACATCGTCTTCACTCCAGGCAACTAAATGCTAATCGCAGACACACTTAGGACTCTGCTTAACATCATTATAATCACAAGTTGGAATGCACTTATCGCGCTGTATACTTTATTTCTGCTTGTTTACAACCAACAAGAAAAAGTGTTGTCTAATTATTGTCTTTTTATTTTCTCCTCATTATTTGTCCTTCATCACATTTAATACATTAATTTATCCTAAAATCAACAGAGGAATTCAGATATTTAAAGGAATAGCTCACCAAAAAATGAGAATTTGCTTAAAATGTACTCAACCTCAGGTCAAGTCAAGTCAAGTCAAGTCACCTTTATTTATATAGCGCTTTTAACAATACAGATTGTGACAAAGCAACTGAACAGCATTAATTAGGAAAATAGTGTCAATAATGCAAAATGACAATAGTAAACACTCATTTTTCAGTTAAAGACAGTTCATCATTGAATTCAGTGATGTCAACATCCAGCTCAGTTTAAATAATATCTTTGCAATCATGTCAACGATAACGCTGGAAATGAAGTGTCCCCAACTAAGCAAGCCAGAGGCGACAGCGGCAAGGAACCAAAACTCCATCGGTGACAGAATGGAGAAAAAACCTTGGGAGAAACCAGGCTCAGTCGGGGGGCCAGTTCTCCTCTGACCAGACGAACCAGCAGTACAGACAAATCAATATAAGACGTAATAAAACAGACGACGAATAATATTAACAGCAATTATTATATGACGCAATCAAACTTATAGCAAAATGTGGTAGTTCTGTATGTTGTTTCAGGGTTGGCATCATCTGAGGTCCTCTGAGGAGTTGCATCATCTCTTCTCAGGTGTTCTGGATCCAGACTGAAGCTTGTGTAAATCCTAGTTACCACGGGATGTTAATCCCGTGGCAAAAAACAGAGAAACAAGCCTGCCCTTGGATACCTGTATAGTTTTGTAATCGATCTATGAGTATAGGTCATCCAAGATGGGATTGGAGAAATTAAATCCATTAAAGGGGTCATATGATGCGATTTTTATTTTTCCTTTCTCTTTGGAGTGTTACAAGCTCTTGGTGCATAAAGAAGATCTGTAAAGTTGCAAAGACTAAAGTCTCAAATCCAAAGAGATATTCTTTATAAAATTTAAGAGTCAACCACGCCTACCTAAAACGACTCATTCTAACATGCCCCCACATGTCTACGTCACGATGTGGGAAGATTTGCATAATGCCGCCCAAATGTTCACGCAAAGTAAGAAGGCGTAACTTTTATTCTCGCTGTAGTGTTGTTGTTGCCGCTGCTGACATGTCGTGAAGACGCTGTGTGCTTCGTTGTGAAAGCAAAACAATTTTGTTTGGCCTTCCAAAAGAGGACAATATTCACTTTGTCATGCCTAGAGCTGGTCCGTTCTGGTCCCTGAGGAAATACATCAACTTTGCGCTGTGGATCGCCGGATCGGCTTTCACCGTGGATGAAGCGGAGTCCAGCCCGGGGTCGTCACATGTGGTTGCTGCAAGCCCGCCG
>NW_015505787.1:634835-646211 GCF_001515645.1 Sinocyclocheilus grahami
TCTCTGATCACAAATGCAGACATGGATTTATGTTTATGCGGCGCGATGCAACGCAACGCGTAAAAAGACAGTATTATCATTATAATCCATAATTATGTCCCCACTGGATGCAACAAATGCCTCGTTTATAATGGGTTTTAATGTTTTTGTCTCGTCGCTCCAGCTGGGACACGGCATCACAGTATCTTCTTCTTCTTCTTCTTTGGAATTTTTGGCGTATTTCCGCACCATAGGCACATACCGCCACCAACTGTTTATATTCATACATGGATGATAGTCCCGTCTCTATTCATATTTTATTTTATTTTATTGTTAATTTTATAATAATTATATATAATAATAATTATATGATATAAAATATACATTTTATAATAATTTTAAAATGCACAATGCACTTTTTCCTGCCTCAATCATCTTTATCACTGACAAAATAGTTAGCAACCACCAGAAAAAAAGCAAGAAAAAAAAAAAGCATTGTCAATGAACATTTTCATCAGTAATTTCATTATTAACCAGGATTTTGACATATGAATGAATGCAGGTCTGCTTTCCCTGGTCCTCTATTGAAAGAAAGAGAACACAGAAGTGTCTTGCTGAAAGTGATGAATACCGTCGTTGACTGGCTGGTCTGAGCGCTGTAACCATACCTTGAACACATGTTTTTGCTGAGGAGCTGAAAGATGGCACTCTCAGGGCCAGAGTTGACTTCTTTTAACCTTGAGCAAATATAAAACTGATTTACCTTCACTACTCCTGTTTTCCACATAAGAAAAGGACACAAAAGACACATTGAGGCAGCAGCAAGTGTTTATTTTCTTTGGAACATTCCAGCCGTTGATAGATATTCCCCTTGCCCAAAATGCCTGTAACATTTCTCCACACTTAGAATGTGTCACTCTCTACCTTTGTTTCCTGAGTCTTTACTCTTAAAGGGTTCTTATTATGCTTTTTCACTTTTTCAACTTTAGCTAGTATGCAATAAAAAAGCAGGGTTACAAAGCTCATAGTCCACTCTGAAAGGAGATTCTCTTTATCTCTTTTCATCAGCATTTTTATTTATTTATTTATTTTGAAGTGTTTTATTCTAGTTTAATCAATTATTTATTTATCAACACTTGAAAATATCTGAGAAATATGGAAGCCCGTTTCCGCCACTGAATAAAAAATAAAAGCAGTAATTGCGACTTTTTATCTCACAATTCTGACTTTTTTTCTTTAACTCGCAATTGCGAGTTAAAAAGTCATAATTGAGAGATATAAACTCGCAATTCTGAGAAATAAAGTCAGAATTGTGTGATATAAACTTGCAATTGCGAGACATAATGTCGCAATGCTGATAAATAAATTCAGAACTGCGAGATATAAACTCACAATTCTGACTTTTTTTCTCACAATTCTGAGTTGCGAGAATTGCGAGTTATGAAGTCAGAATTGTGAGATATAAACTCGCAATTCTGAGAACATATCAGTCTTTTTCCTCCCTCAAAATTGGACTTTAACTCGCAATTCTGACTTTATAACTCGCAATTGCGAGTTTATATCTCACAATTCTGAGAAAAAAAGTCAAAATTGCGAGATATAAACTCGCAATTGCGAGAAAAAAAGTCAGAATTACAAGTTTTATCTCGCAATTCTGACTTTATAACTCGCAATTGTGAGTTTGTATCACGCAATTCTGGGAAAAAAAGTCTGAGTTCTGACTTTATATCTTGCAATTCTGACTTTATATCGCGTAATTGCGAGTTTATATCTCACAATTCTGTGAAAAAAGTCAGAATTGTGAGATAAAAAGTCGCAATTACCTTTTTTAATTTTTTTCACCCTATCTTGAACCAGACGTTCAGTACTCTTTCAGAAGAAGTGTAATAGCACTACTGTATAACAGTGAAAACAAGGAAAGCCAAAAATTCCATCAATGGCGTCGAAGCATTGTCTCACAAACGATGGAAATTTCAATCAATGGAACACTTTTCAAACACTTTTTTGTTTTTAACTACAACAAACAGCTTGTACGGACTACATCGTTTTTTTTTCTCCGGAAATTGTGAAGTCACAGTGTCACTCATTTAAATAATCCCTGCCCACAGAATATGCAAAAAAGTGGGCGGGGCCTGGTTGAGCTTTAAAGGTCCCATGGCATGAAAATTTCACTTTGTGAGGTTTTTTAACATTAATATGAGTTCCCCTAGCCTGCCTATGGTCCCCCAGTGGCTAGAAATGGCGATAGGTGTAAACAAAGCCCTGGGTATCCTGCTTTGCCTTTGAGAAAATGAAAGCTCAGATGGCCCAATCTGGAAGCTTCCCTTTATTTGGCCCGCCCATAAGAAAATTAGCTACTACCATGCGAGGCAAACGCAATATTTTTTTTTCCTCGAGAGATATCATGGCTTGCAAACGAGCGAAGCACCTTGCCCCGCCTCTCTCCTCCTCATTAGCATTTAAAGCTACAGACACAGAAATGGCACGTCCTAAGGAAAGCTCATTGTGGGACTGGCTCGTAGTGGCTGAAATTCTGCACCAAGGCTGAATTTCGGGAAAGAGACTTCAGATACAGTACTTGGGACCACTTAGGCCTATATAAAAGCATCCAAAAAGCAGCATGTCATGGGACCTTTAATAGTGTGTTATTACCATGTTGTATAGACGCTGTTTTTAATATCCCAGTTCCAAAACCCCCTATGTTTGGCCTTCCTAAGGTGGAAAAACATATTTTTTTAACACTGTTCCTGAACATTATAACCCCAATGTTTATCTATACAGATAAATACACTATATAAATACAGTGTTTTGCACATTTTATGGAGGACAGCTTCTGGAACCTAAAAGAGTATAATGCCAGCTACACACAGAAGTGGTTGCACTTTTTCTATGTACAGTAACTGCATTTAAATGATGAATGATTAAATGATGAAAAAAAAGAAAAACTACCCAGGCTCATTGGAAATATGTGCCTCTACCTAAGTTTCTGCAAAACTAAAAAAAAAACATACCTATACATAAGCATCGCTGCATATTCCAGTTGAAATGAACACTAGAGGTGGTACAATCTTTTATTACTTAGTTTTAATTAAGAAATCCTAATTTTCACACAGTTTCTTAAATGACCTCAAAACATTTTAAACATGCTGTGAGATTGGAAAACTGATACTTTTGAACGTTAACATCATAAATACGGCTTCATATGTATGGGTTTTCAAATGCAGTAGGTTTGCTCGTTAGCACATGATATACATTTATGAGGTGAAACGCTCTGGTATGAATCATGTGAAACTATGGTTCGAAAAAAACCCTCAAACCTGCATAGAAGGAGGTTAATAAAGCTCAGTTGCATCAGCGAATGCGTTTTTATATCACTTTTGCTTTCTTTAACACTATCGGGTAGGTTTAGGGTTGGGTTTGGTGTTGGAAGTATGTTATTTTCCAACACGATAGAGCATTAACCTTTTAGCGACACTCCTTAGACATTTAAATTCTGAACCACCACAATATGTGCCAGGTCAAAATGCAGCAATACATGCCTGTACTAAAATAATAAAAACGTCGCAAAGGTCGCATATTGAATGCGCGCTTTAGTGCTAATCACTCAAGATTTCACTTTGAAACTGCCGTGAAATGTGCAATAAGGTGCGTCGCCACAAGTACGTATTTTCAATGAGCCTGGGTTAAAAAACAACAATAAAAATACAAACAAACAAAGCACTCTGAAACCTCCTATAAAATCTGTTCTTGCAAAGGTTCTCTAGTTAGTAAACATTCAATCAGGTTCAAATTGGTATGGCAAAATTGATACCATCTTTAATATTTACAGCTGAGCAGATGAAACACAGGGTTGTGGTAAGGCGCATGTCATTTCCAGAACACGCTCTAAGCAGTTCACCAATCACAAAGCAATGGGCCAGCTAACCAATCAGAGCATATTTCATATTTGGGAAGGAGGGGATTCATTGAAACAGGAACTAAATAAGGGTGCATTTCCCAAAAGCATTGTTGGTAACACTTTATTTCGATAGTCCACTTTAGACATTTGACTAACAGTAAGTAACTTTGCAACTACATGTCAATTAGCAGTCATTAGAGTATTAGTAGACTGTCTGCTTAATATCTTCTAACACTTTATGTTGATGGGTCAACAACATACAACATACTGACTATCAGAAACTTTGCAAGTATATGTCAACTTATTCTACTAACCCTAATCCTACCCTAACAGTCTACTCTGAGAGTTAGTAGACATGTAGTTGCAAATTAATTAGAATTTGTTGACATGTAGTTGACATGCAGTTACAAAGTTACTTATAGTTAGTAGAATGTCTAAAGAGGACTATCGAAATAAAGTGTAACCGCATTGTTTGCTAACTATGGTTGTAAGTTCCATTGAACTCTATAGGTAACAATGGAACTTGCAACTATGGTTGCCTTTGGGACCCCAGTTATATTTGTAAACGTTTCAGAAAGGTTTGCAAATCTATTTTTAAAAATGAGATTTTCACTTTCAATACAGCCATCCAATCTGTTGGCATAGAGAGCTTCTCACCAGCTTCAGCTTCAGCTTCTCAACAACTCCAATAATGACACCAAATGACCCACGTGCTGCTCTCAAGAGAAGATTCCAGCAAAACTCCTCTACATGCATGGTCATTTTAACTTTAGACTAAACTAGACTGTCTAAGATTGCTCTGGTTCTGTAACCTTAGCTGTATTTTTACAGTTAGATTTGTTTTGCATTGTAATTCTTCTAGTCTAAGACACTCAGTTGAGCTCTGAGAATTCAGACTATATTGGCACTGATCTTGGTGCCGTAAAACTGATCCATATTGGAATGGACTTGTCACTCAGCAATTCCAGGAGGCAATAAAGAACTGTGCAGGTCCCAGAAGGCAATATTTCAGTCATCTGCCCTCTCTGGAAGGAGGACAGGGATTTATCCGGTGGGAGTAGGTGTCAGAATGAATCTCCGCCTCTCTTGAACCCCTGCCTTAGAAATGACTTGAATCTATTTGACATAGTTTTTCAGTGGGTGCTACTTGGTTGCTAGGTAGTTATTAGGGTTGCTATGGTTTTCTGGTGGTTGCTAACTAGTTGTTATTGTGTTGCCAGGCAGTTCTAGAATGTTTCAGCTGGTTTTTTGGATGTTTTTATTTTATTTTACAGCGGTTAATGGGTGGTTGCTAAGGCATTGTCAGTTGGGTGATCAGGTGTTTTGGAAGGTTGCAAATGAGTTGCTAAGGTGTTTTAGATGGGTTTTAGTCCGTTGTTAGGGAGTTTTATTATTTACAACTCTTGGTTGGCTGCTAAGGCATTTTCAGTTCAGTGCTTGGGTGTTTTGGTTGCTAATGTGTTGCTACATGGTTGCTAGGGTGCCCTGGCTGGTTGCTAGGGGCGTTGCTAAGGTGATTGCTAGGTGGTTCTTGCTGGTTGCTATGGTGCAGTCAGGCAGATACTAGAATGTTTTGGATGGTTTCTCATCAGTTAGGGAGTATTTTTACAAACTGTTTTTGGGTGTCTACTAAGGCATTGTCAGTTGGGTGCTAGGGCAATTTAGGAGGTTGCTAAGGTGTTCTGGCTGGTTTCTAGTCTAGCTGGCTAGGGAGTTTTTTTTTTGGGTGGCTGCAAAGGCATTGTAAGTTGGATGCTAGGTTGTTTTGGAAGGCTGCTAAGGTGTTACATGCTATATGTTCAGTGTTCTGGCTTGTTTCTAGGATGTTGTTAAGGTGTTCTAGTTGGTTGCTATGGTGCAGTCAGACAGTTACTAGGATGTTTAGGCTGAATTTTAGGCAATTGTTTGGGAGTTTTTATTTTACAAATATTTTTGGATGGCTGTTAAGGCATTGTCAGTTAGGTTCTATAGTGTTTTGGAATGTTGCTAAGGTGTTGCTAAGTGATTGCTAGGGTTTTTTGGCTGGTTTCTATGCAGTTGTTAGGGAGGGTTTTTTTACAACTGTTTTTGGATGGCTGCTAAGTCATTGTCAGTTTGGTGCCAGGGTGTTGCTACATGGTTGCTAGGGTGTTGCTAATGTGTTCTAGCTGGCTGCTAGGTGGTTCTGGCTAGTTTCTATAGTGCAGTCAGGCAGTTACTAGGATGTCCTGGCTGATTGGTAAGCAGTTGTTAGGGAGTTCAGGATGGTTGTTGGAAGTTGAAAAGATGCTGAAATGTGGTTGCTAGGGTGTTGCTAAGATGTTGTAGCTGGTTGCTAGGTGGTTAATACAGAGTTCTGTGTTGTTTTGCAGGTGTTTGTTGGTGGTGGTTGATTGGATGCTTTGGTTGATTTTTTTGTTGTGTCTAGGCTGATAAATTGTGCACAATAAGACCTGCAACATATATTAAAATAGGGTAAAATTTGATTTCATGTTGACTTGTGGTAATGCATGAGAGAAGCTGTCTCTAAAGTTTTACATAATTTACTTTACCCCCAGGTACACCACAGCCGCCGTGATCGGCTCCCACCCCGGAGGTGGGGAGGTGGGAGTAGAGCACAGCCTCGAAGGTACCCCCCGGACTGCGAGGGACAATGGGGGTATGTGACGAGTGGGGCAGGGCCGAGAGCCGTGGGAACAGAGCGGGGCCGGTGGAGTAAATGAGAAGGAGCGACACCTGCGCCACTCACCGGTCTCGAGTCCCACAGAGGCGCTCCGAAAGGATAAAAGGATGAGTAACAACAGTGAAGGACGAGAGAGGACCAGGCCTGGATTTTATGTTGTTGTTGTTTTATACGGCAGTTGTCCGTGAGGGGCTGCCGCTTTTATTTTCATTTTGTGTTCGTTCATTTGTTTATTAAAGTTTTATGTTTAAATGTTCTCCGGTTCCTGCCTCCTTCCCGATCTATGGACTTTGTTACACTATCCCTGGAAGAATGAGCAATAGTAACGGTTCCTAGCTTCCGAATGGATATGCTGGTCCACCAGCTAGACTAGCACCAAACCAGCATCAAATTGAAAATTCACACTGTTCTTTAAAGCAAGCCACAACCCTTGTGGGACCCCAAATGTGTAATTTCCTGTTCCATAACATCACTTCAGACATGTCACATCACATTTGGACACTTGGCAGTTTGGCAATTTGGAAGAGCATTGTGTTTGGTTCGGTAAGTCGGCACCTTGTGTGTCAGACTGTTTGGGTAATGAACACTTCTTGTGGCAGTAGAGACTATGAGGAAATACAGGGTCAGGGGAGTATTTGAGGGTCTCAACATCTGCCATATTTTAGCATCTGTGAAATAAGGAATATTACATGAAACTGTATAAAAGCAAAAGGAAATTATCTGGCAACTCATACTGCAACTGCGGTCCCTGAAGTCTGGTGTAATGCCTGTGGAACGCCCCACTACACATTCGTACTCACAGCCTCGTATAACACTGCCACAAACACAATGGACTCTATGAAGTGTCTTTTTCCCTCACAGGAGAGACTGCTGCTCATTGTTTAATGACCACAGGATTGACAGTGTGTCTAGGTACAGCCACGGGGATCATCTAATGAAGCCCAGCTGACCACCAGATGCCAATTAAAACTTCTTAAAATTATACTCCAACTGACACAGCTCTACAAATACCCAGACTGCACTGCATGGTAACAGTTTGTGATTAGAACTCAGTTAATAATTGTATCACTTGTGTATTATGGTTTTATGTGACTACTACTGGATTACAGAGGTTAAATAAAGGTGAATATGGTTGGGAATTGTGCCCAGTACAGTTTTACAAGACGGGATGTCTTAATGAGTGGAATTTGACCTAGCACTAAGTTATGGTGATGTTTAAAGTGCTGTTTGCCAGGATCTTCATTCATAACACCACTGTTGAGTTTTCTGAAGTAAGTGATTTAAGCTTAGAACTGAGAGGAAAGCAGCAGGTTGCTAGATAATAATAATAATAACAACTTTTGAAATAACTTTACTTGTACACCTCTGTCACAAATCTCTCTTAATTTTTAATCTTCCATTCCAACCATCTGACTTCATTCTTCATTCTACACTCACTTTTCATGATCAAATGTATTCCTCATTGGGTAAAATCATGTCCAAACCTACATTAATCTTGTTGAATGTTCTGTTTCAACCATGATAACTGAACATCATGCAGCATCACATCAGTCAAATGGGTTACAAAAAGTATTTCACATTGAATTTTTTTTTAATTATTTATGATATCACACATGCATTAATTAAAGTTGCCATTCCCCCCCTAATGTTGTTAGTTACGAATATAAATGTTAAAGTAAGTATAAAAAATAATAATAATCTATTGTAGGGGCAGATACAAGCAATCCACACATCACTGATCCATAATTCACACATCACCGATATACACACACATGCATATTTGACACATCTGCTTTAAGAGTTAGAGAGTTGTGTTGATGTGTAGTTACGATGCAGAATGTGAGCAAGAAAGTAAAATATGACTGTTCTGGTCTCATGCAGCAATCTTGAATGATATTTTTGATATTTTAAAAAGCTACACTATAATCTAAACATATCACTAATCAGTCACTGCTGGAAAGGGTTCAAATATGCAAAAGCTGCTGGAAAACCAAATAATTTGTGAGAGGAAATGGATGATTTTCTGAAGAACGGTGGGAAGTTTAACTGTTCAGGACAAACAAGGGACTCATGAACAACCATCAACAAAATATGTAAACATTTGAACAGGGTCATTTTTATAAATTCAGCTATTATTTAGTCTTGTGGACTATGTGTAAACTTCTTAAAATATCTTATTCAGGACAATATATATATATATATATATATATATATATATATATATATATATATATATATATATATATATGAGAGAAAAACGAGAAAACAAACGGAGGGGAAAATAAGGAGGTAACTGTGTTGGTCAGGTCTTCTGTCACGTTACGCTGCTGCGGGAAGAACATAGGAGACACGGAGTAGAATTCACAGTCTTTAATGACGAAAACACGGGATAATCCACAATAGGAGCTCGGCAAACACACGTAGAAACAAGTAGAACTGACAAATGCAAACTGAACAGATTGGTACTTATAAGGACTGAATAACGAGGGACAGACAGGTGCGGAGAATCAATTAATAATCAAACTAAACAAGGACAGGAACAAGACCAAATAAGGCAAAACAGGAGCTGAAACACATGACAAAACAGGTCCAATCCTGACATTTCACCCCCTCCCGGAAGGTGCACCCTCTGACCATAACAACAACAGAGGGAGGCATAGGTGGAAGCTTGGGAGGAGGCTCAGGAGGAGGACGGAGACAGAGACCAGGGAGGCAACGATGGAGGGAGGAGCCTGGGAAGAGACAGGAGGGGCTTCGAACAGGAGGAGCCCAGCTGGACCCAGGCCACAGCCATAATGTCGACCCACAGTGGAGCTGACGGAGGGAAGAGCCATGGAGGAGGGATGTCCGCCGACTCCAGGGGGCGACCAACGGCGGCAGAGCAGGTGGCGGAGGAGCCCGAGGCGGAGACGGAGAGCCAACGAGCCAGTGGGATGCCGAGGATGCGGGGGGGCCAGGGTGAAGCCGAGGGATCTGGCGACCAATGCGGAGGCGGAGATCCGCGGTGGTGCCAGAGTGACTGAAGACCAAGGTGGAGCTGGCGGGAGGAAGGAGCCCAATAGAGCCGGTGGGACGGAGCAACGAGGTGCAGCCGGAGGAGCGGAGTCCTGAGGCGATGGCGGGTCGATGCCTGACCAAGGTGGAGCCGGAGGGACGAGGGAGCCCGGTGGAGCTGGTGGATCGACAAGTGACGGTGGAGGCGAGGGAGCAAGTAGCCAAGGTGGAGCCGCTGGGTCTATGTGCCGAGGCGGAGTCCGGTCCTCGGAGGCTGGAGGCAGAGGTGAGGGATTCTCCAACCAAGGCGACGCTGGAGGATGGCAGACCAGCGGAGCTGACACCGTAATGATGGTGAGCTGAGAATGAGCAGAGAGGTTGCCAGATGAAAGTGGTGGAGGAGGCAGGAGCGGGTGGGAGGACTGGCATTTGTGAGTCTCCGGGCATTCAGGGCTTAACTCTGGATGGCGCTCAGGAGGAGCGGGAGGATGCTCCAGCAGGAGGAGGAGATATTCCGGGCGAAGGAGGGCATCCATGAGGGAACAACGGAAAAAAAAGACACTGGGTAAAAACGGTAAACAAAACGTAGGGTAGACACATGGAGGTTACTGTTTTGGTCAGGTCTTCTGTCACGCTACGCTGTTGAGGGTACACGCTGGAGTCACGAGGAAACGTTTAACAGTCTTTAGAGCCCCCTCTAGGCTGAACACGGGAACAGGATGGCGCTCTGGAGGAACGGACATTTGAATGCGCTTTCGAGGAGCGGGCACTGGAGTGCGCTCTGGACTGAATTCAGGGACTGGAGCCCTCTCCTCTTCGGTGTGGCACATTCGCTGCGCCATACTCAACTCACCCTCAGCCACGGTGCAGGGGGTGGAGCTCCTCTCCACGCTCACATCGTCCACAGCTTTCTCCCTCATGGCGGGCATTGTCGCCGGCTCTCGCACCTGGTCTGACGGGTTCAGCTCTACGTCCGGGGTGATCCTCTGCTCAGTTGCTCGGCTTTGAGCTGACTCGCTGATCGTGGTGGGAAATGGCTCTCCGTCAACGGTGGGCTTGGGCTGATGCTTCCCATCGCGGTGAGATGGTGGGCTGGGCTCTGCGTCGGGAGTGGTACTGGCGAGATTCTCCTCAGAACTGACGGAGAGCGGGGATCCGTTTCTTGCCTTTCTTCCACTCCACAAAGGTGGCGAAATCTGCTCGAGGACCATCTTCGGACAACGACACTCTGTACACGATATTTAGACTGGCGTCGTAGAACGCACAGAGTGCATCGTCCGGGTAGCTGGTGGTGCTTGCTAGCAGCTATAACAGTCTAGTATGGTCCTCGAGCGATCTCTCCCCTGCTCCAGCAGGAGGAGGAGATATTCCGGGCGAAGGAGGGCATCCATGAGTGAACAACGGGAAACAAAAACATTGAGAGAAAAACGAGAAAACAAACGGAGGGGAAAACACGGAAGTAACTGTTTTTGGTCAGTTCTTCTGTCACGTTACGCTGCTGCGGGAAGATCGTAGGAGACACACAGTAGCATTCACAGTCTTTAATGACGAAAACACGGGATAATCCACAATAGGAGCTGGGCAAACACATGTAGAAACAAATAGAACTTACAAATACAAAACTGAACAGACCGGGGCTTATAAGGACTAGATAACGAGGGACAGAAAGGGGCGGGTAATCAAAATCAAACTAAATAAGGACAGGAACAAGACCAAATAAGGCAAAACAGGAACTGAATGAAACACATAACAAAACAGGTCCAATCCTGACAATATATATATATATATATATATATATATATATATATATATATATATATATATATATATATATATATTGTTA
>NW_015505787.1:646436-653828 GCF_001515645.1 Sinocyclocheilus grahami
ATATATATATATATATATATATATAGTATGATCCCTCTTGTTTTGGTAAAATAATTAACATTTCGCAGATTCTGTAAACCTTTGACCACAACTGTATATTAATTTATATATATGAAGTATAGATCATTTTGAGGGAATAATAATGACAAAATGAAGCAACAATTCAAATGAAATAGTCAGTTTATGTTAGGGACGTAGTCATTTCTGAATGATTTTAACACTGAAAAGTTGCTATTTTCACAACTATTGACAGATAAAGTTGCAGGGCACATTTTGTCCCATGTCTCAAGAATCAGTCTGCTATTTCTGTTTGCTAGTCTTGTCACGTGTGCAGTATTCTCTATTTCACACAACCATCTCTGTTTATGACCCCCTGTCAACACAAGCAACTGTCTGCTTTCAAGCATTCACACACCAAAATAATTCCACACACACCCATAAAGATCAGCACTGTCAAACACACACACACACACACACCAATCCTGAACGGTGAGCAGTTGGATGCAGATGTCACAGCTGAGGTTAGCAGAGAGCCCGAGGCAAGATGGCATAGTGAAACACAGACGCCTGGTGAGATGTGGACATACAAATACAAACACACAGACCAGTTCGACAGCAGTTGTTTCCAGTATCTCTGGATTCTACTCATGGTCAAGGACATGGTGGAAAACGATGCCATGAATAAATGATTAGCGGTGAACACACACTTGCACCTTCTGGTTTTTAAAGGAATAGGACTTTTAAAACTCACCCTCAGACCATCCAAGATGCAGATGAGTTTGTTTCTGCATCAGAAGACCATAATTTAACATATTTGCTTCAGAAGATGTTAATTAATGGACTGGGGTGGATTACTTGTGGATTATATGTGGAGTCCATGTGATACATTTGCAAGCTCTCACTTTGGAAAGCAAGACATTGTATGCTCTACTCAGCATTAATGGCTCACGTTTAAGACTTAAAAATGTAATGTGGGTGGGATTAGTTTGAATTTTGATGTAATTATTTATGAATATTATTTTGTTAGTGAAAAATAACTTAGGCTGTTTTGGACCAGCATGCATTCATAAGTTTACTTTTTATTTTCTTTTTGTGAAGAATGTTCACTAATGTCCACTATGTTCCATATAATGAAAGTGGATGTTTTTTTTGTGTTTTTTTTGCACAGTAGCACAGTGTTATTTTAGTATTAATTATAAACTTTTACCATTTTTATTAATATTTTGAATTAGCTTTTATTTTTATATTTTCAGTTTTCATTTTAATTTTAGTGTAAGTTTTTGTAATTTTGTTGTGTGCTTTTGCCATTTTCATTAGTTTTTTTTAATATTTTTATTTTGCTGTTTTAGTTTCAGTAATTTTAGTACTTCAACATAAATTTATTTCAATCAGTTCAAGCTGACAGTTCAAACATTTCTAATTTCCAAGTTTTGCAATTTTTAATCTAGTATTTTATTTATTTAGTTTAGCTTTTAGTTATTTTATTTTTAGTTTAGCTTTAGTTAACATCAACAACACTGCTCCACAGCACCGAAAATTAGAAAATGCATGATAAAAAAATAGCATAAAAGTTTTCAATACAGCTTATTCCAAATCATCTGAAGCCATACAGTAAATGTGTTGTTATTAACTGTTATTAACTGATAATGTTGATCTTAAATCCCATTTGTGTTTGAGGAATATTAAAATACACAGCATGAAAATGTGCTCCACTAGGTTTGATTCTGAGCACAAATGGTTCTCACATGTTATGTGGAGCCCACGGGTAACCAGAGTAATTTATATTGGCAACCAATACAGTGTCCTTTTAGCTGGGCGCCAAATGAACCTGCTTAGCAGGAATAACCTTCACTGAATCTTTTGACGTGTGTGTGTGTGTGTGTGTGTGTGCGTGTGAGTGTGTTTGTGTGTGTGTGTATATGTGTGTGTTTATGCATTACATGGATTCAATGTCAGTATGAACTCAGATTCAGCAGTATGTTAACTTACCTGAACTAATTTGAAAGGGCCCAAGGCCACTTTACACTAACCACTTCCCCTTCACACAATGTACCATTCACATGGAGCACATCCCCATGGTGTACAACCCCACCTTCACTCATATAAACACTGACCTCATATCCGGGTCAGCCTGATACCTAACTCCAGTTTCATTCTAGTGCCTGTCACATCAAAAAGGCAATGAGTGAAAAGAGGCAATATTCGCCCTTTAGAGATGTCAACATCATTATACACGGAAAAGACGTGATAGTCCACCAACAGTGTTTCTTCATCTTGATGGATTCTGAGGGATGTTCTTATTGTTTAACCATCATTTATTTGCTTATCTTATTATATATGAAGTTTGTATTGTCTGCCGAATGTGATACTTGACAATGAAAGTGTTGACTGAAACTTCTATGATGACTCAAGGTCTCCAATAGCACCAAGCTCCCTCTCGATGGCAGTCTGATAGATTAAACTGGTACTTGGATTCAAAGTTTTATTTTTCAGCAAATGTGTAAGTTGGAAGCTTGTTTCCGCCACTCAATAAAAAAATAAGAAAAGGTAACCGTGACTTTTTGTCTCACAATTCTGATATTAACTCACAATTGTAAGAAAATGTCAGATTTGTGAACCTGGACCACAAAATAAAAGATAAGCTTTCCATTGATGTATGGTTTATTAGGATAGGACAATATTTGGCCAAGATACCACTATTTGAAAATTTGGAATCTGAGGGTGCAAAAAAATCTAAATATTGAGAAAATCGCCTTTAAATTTGTCCAAATTAAGTCCTTAGCAATGCATATTACTAATGACAATACATTTTTTTTATGATAGGAAATTTACAAAATATCTTCATGGAACATGATCTTTACTTCATATCCTAATGATTTTTGGCATAAAAGAAAAATCAATAATTTTGACCCACACAGTGTATCTTTGGCTATTGCTACAAATATCCCGCAGCAGCTTAAGACTGGTTTTGTGGTCCAGGGTCACAATTGTGAGCTGACTTTTCCCCCCTCAGAATTGGACTTTATAACTCGCAATTGTGAGAAAATAAGTCAATTGTGGAATATGAACTCACAAACTCTCAAAAAAAGTCAGAATTCCAAGATATAAACTCACAATACCATGAACAAAGTCAGAATTGAGAGTTTCTATCTCACAATTTCATGAAAAAAAGTCAAAATTGAGAGTTTATATCTCACAATTCTGAGAGTTTTTATCATGCAATTCTGACTTTTATTTCTCTCATAATTGCAGGGGGAAAAAAGTAAGAATTTTGAGAAATACACTTAGAATTGCGAGAAGAAAAGTAAGAATTATGAGATATAAACTCAGAACTACAAGGAAAAAAGTCGCAATTACTTTTTTTTGGGGGGGGGGGGGGGGGGGGCGGTAGAAATATTTTCAATTTCCTTTTTAACAACATTGATATTGCTCCTTGGAGTAATGCACAGTGTTTTATTTTCCTCAGGTTATTGAGTTACGAAGGCCCATGGACTCCAGACTAGAGCATGTGGACTTTGAAAGTCTGTTCAACTGCCTGAGTGTCCGACAGGTTGTACGTGTTTTTGCCTCTCTGTTGCTGGAACGAAGAGTCATCTTTGTGGCTGACAAGCTGAGGTGAGACAGGGGGGGGGGGGGGGGGGACTTTCATAGGCTTCCATAGTTAAAAGGCTAGTTCGAGTTAGGGGTCATTATAAATGAAATAAATAATAATAATAATACAAATTGTATGACCACACAAATCTAATGTTTTGCCGCTGGTGTGCCTAGCCTTGTATAGCTGCTTGCAATATATTTGATATGAAATTTATATTCACACAATTACACAATGCGTTCATACTATATAAACCACACATTTCCATAAAGTGTGCTCTGTTTTTGATACACTGCAAATTTAACAAACGTTGTCAAGAGAGCAGTAAATGCTGCATTGGGGCTCTAGGAATTGTAATGCAGATGTTGGCATTGCTTTTCTCCTTCCACAGAGCCATTCACAGGGGGAAGCCAGTCAAAAAGGCATCAATGGAATGAATCAGGCAGAGTGAGTGTATATGTTCTTGTTTTACACTCTCTTTAAATTAAGGCACAAGGGCAGTTGGTCTACACTTCACCTTTATTTACTCCCGGACATTAAGGTTGGCTTGGAATTAGATGAGGGGTTTCTAGTCCAGTTCCTCCACTCCACCCCACCCGTGTCCCAAGTTGGATTTGGAGTAGGAGTGGTTTTGGCAGCGAGAGAAGGCCTAAACATGTGGAGTACTGCTTAATTCTCAGCTATTTCAAGCTGGGGTCAACTGTTAATGAGCTCAACTCTCACAGCAGACTTTCTGCCCACAGGAATAGTGTTGATTGAGAAAAAAAAAGTTTAACTCAGCAAAGATAGTCTCTGTTTTTGCTATAAACTTCTCAAGGTCGCATTATATCCGTGCTTCATGCCAAGAAGACTGATTTCTGAGCTAGCAACACACAGTTAAAACAGGCTAACAGTGTTTAGCATATTAAGGACAACCGTACAAACCCAAACACTGCTTGGTTTTGTCATGAAGTTTACTTAACGAGGAAGAAAAAAAACAAACACTGGAAGTGGGTTTTAATCTTGCATCCAATCTGTGCATTTTAACAAGAAAACAGCCCCAGTGTGTTTTCTTTGGCCACTTTTTTTTTTTTTTTTTTACTCCAACAACCAGCACTGGCTAATGGAGCCAAGAGGAAAATATCTGGGGCAAATGTTTCTATGGACAATTAAGTATGGCTTAACATTTATACAATTCAGCCATTCTGAGAGATGCCTTCTGTGATAGGGCAGATAACCTGTGTGTGTGTGTGTGTGTGGCTTTTGTCACGTCTGCCAGAGTCAGTGAGTGTAATGACAGCTCCGGTTATGCCACATTTAGGTAAACATAGACATTTGTATATTTCTTCCTGTTGTCCTTGGGGTTTCTAATGAGGCTGCTTATTGTTAGTAGTAGAGCAATGTCTCTGAATTGGTAATTGTTTTCTTAAGCTAGAGAGAGAGGGAGAGAGACAGAGAAATGAAAGCAAGCAACAGGCTGCTGCTAGTAAAGGATATGAATACACAATGAAGCGTTTCTCACGCACTGCTAGTTTTGTTCTGCACTCCTTCCTATTGACGTTATTTAGGTGAATCTCATAAATGTTGGTGTCATATTTCACCCCAAAATCAAAATCTTTACAATAAGGTTTCATTTGTTAACATCAGTTGACATAACCTAACATTGAAAAATACTTCTAAAGTATTTATTAATCTTAGTTATGCTGATTCTAACATTTACCAATACATTATTAAAATCAAAAGTTGTATGTATTAATGTTATTTAAAGGACCTGAGGTAAACTGGAGTAACAATGAACAGCTGTATTTGTATTAACTAACACTAACAACGGTTATTAAATACTGCAACAAATGTATTGCTCATTGTTAATTAATGCATTAAATATAGTTAATAAATGAAACCTTATTGTAAAGTGTTACTGAAAAATTTTGCTTGAAGAAAATTAAGCCTATTTTTAGCACTATAAGAATTTGACAAATGCAGAGTTTGCATTTTGTCTGGTACTTATGGATCGATTACATTTGTCTGCCGAAAATATGATAAAAGGCTGATTTTCAGCCTGAACGAGAAAATACACAATAATCCACTGTGACATTACTTGCATAATAATTATTCCATCCCCCCCTAGTACTAATTACTGTAATGCATTTCACATAATTGTAATAATAATAATGACAATAATGAAAAATGCAGTAATGAAAATCATTTTGTGAATAACACAATGCTTCTATAAAACAATCTAAAATTAAAATCAGCACAAATGATAAATTTCCATTTGTGAAAAAGAAATGTGTTTATTTTTTATTTTATTTTAAAAACTGTACTTGCAGAATAATATAACATTAATGAAATAAAAGACCACTTAAGTGTACTTAAAGAGAGCACACTTTAATATGTATGTTTTTAAAACACTTAAGCACATTTTAAACGTGCACTTTGTAATAAGATCAGGTTACTTTAAAGTCCATTTTATATTTTAAATTTAAATTTTTTTTTCATTCTTAATATAAATACACTTATTTTGATGTGTTGACTGCCATATTAAAACATATCATATCATGCATTTAATGTTAATCACACCTGTAACTGTAGTGTTATTTTATATTATCTTTAAAGTTTATGAATGTATAATTACAATATATTTAAATACATGAAATACAAGTTTCAGTAGAAATTACATTAAAGTATATTTCAGTTTATCATTGATGCGAATCTAATCAGCACATTGACAGTACACTTTAAACATATTTCAAGGAAATAATTCTGAAATAACATGAAGATGGACTTAAATCCTATTAAAGTGGGTAAAAAAAATAAATAAAAAATTATAAAATATAAAATTAAATTAAAATCTCTAAACCTCTACATTTCTAAATATTTGGGAGGAAATTATTTCTGTGGCATTCAACCAGATTAATCCTATTTCAGTTCAGTTATGTTGAGCACTTTAAATGCTAGTTTTCTAATTAGTATTCATGATTTGTAGAGGATGCTGTTTACCACAGATAACATCTTGTCATATTGGAATACAAGGAATATTTAATTACCTCACTTGGGTGCTCGTTGAGCGCTTTTCAATTTCAGGGGCCAAAAGAAACAGCTTTAGGCATCATCTCTCCTGAATTGTGCCAAAAAGTGATCGTGCTGGAACTCTGAGATTGCAAGCAACGTCAAGATCACTAAAGTTTCCAGATGATCGATTCTCCTCAGCTGCAGCCGGACTCTTAGCAGGGATTAAAGGATGTCACTGAACCCCTCTGTCCTGTCTGAAACTGATACCAGGATTTAATCTATAGTCTATGATGATGATGATGATGATGGAAAACTAAAACTACATTTCCTTCTACTGCCTTATCTAATTAGATACATTTTTGAATCTGTGAGAAATACCTTTCGCTGATAATACTAATACAAAATGCTTCTTTCATCTTTCCTCTTGGAAGAAGGGCCTTCTTGGTGCCTCAATGACATGAAACCAGAGGTGTAAAGTATTGGAGTAAATGTAATGAGTTACTGTACTTGAGTATCTTTTTGGGTACTTTGTTGTTGTACTGAATATCAAAGATATTAGCAACTTTTACTCTTTACTTCACTACATTTTTGAATGAGTATCTGTACTCTTTACTCCACTACATTTGAAATGAGTGTTGCAGTTACACATTACATTTTGCATGGACCTAGCTTTTTCTGCAGCAGTTTATTTCTGCTACAAAAGACGTGATACTGCCTATTACAGGTGACTGAAAGTACTGCATCTTGTGCGTTTTGCCCTTACACACCCAAACTTGTCAACAAGGCTACTTTATGTGAATGCGAGTTCC
>NW_015505787.1:662201-662607 GCF_001515645.1 Sinocyclocheilus grahami
TGCTTTAATACTGAAATTAGGGTTTCTTTGCTAAAATCAGATTACACTGATACCATTAAGCATGAAAAACATAGACTCTTCCAATCATAATAGCAGTACCAATTCAAACCCCCACTTTAACTGCATCTAAACAAGCCAGCAAATAGGGACACAACAGGGCATCTGAAGTCACGCCCTATTTTAACCTGAACTATCACGCACACACTTTTAAGTCGACAGTGTTTAAACTCATAACTTTCGTTTTATCATGCCCGCATTCTCCACCAAAATCTGTAACGAATCAGCTCATGTGAAACATGAATAACTAACCATAACTAGTTATAATTAACTATTCATATTTTAGATCCGCTGTAGATATTTAGCTGACCTCTCAGGGTCAACTGTCTTGTCAATTCTAAGAACGTTA
>NW_015505787.1:662682-663620 GCF_001515645.1 Sinocyclocheilus grahami
TTGTGAATCAGAGGTGTTTTATATATGAGATGAGGACATGACTGCAGCCGGCAATGAGGCCCAAACCAGCACAGCCAGTGCAAGAAGGCTTCGGCTTTTTAATTTTACTTAACATTATTTTATTTGTCCATTATACTGAAGCGACCTTTTTGAAAGATATTGTTTGTTTGTTTTGTAATTTTGAGGTGTTCAGTTTTATTTTGGTTTTAGAAAATAAACGTGATTGCTCTCCTCACAAATCAACTCTTTCTTGTTTTTGTTTCATGCTCTCTGTGCCTTGCCCTGGACTTTTATGTCACTTCCTGTCTCCTGTGGGGTTTGTAGTCAGTTTGTAGTCCATTTGTTCATTGGTTCCCTTTGATTAGTCTCCCCAGGTGTGTCTTATCTTGTTAAGCTTGTTAGCCCCCTGTGTGTATATATAGCCCTAGTTCACTTTCATGGGAACTTCAAACTGCGTCCTCTAGGGGTCGCTATGGGGAACGCCTCGTCGTGACCCGTGTCTGAAGCATACATTGAAAAACACCAACTCGTTGGCCGGCGACAGCCATGACGTCACTACCGGTGCGACTATAGTATAAATAGGCACCGGGAGCACACATCATTCTCTTCTTCGTCTTCATTGACTGTTTTGTTTGAAGCGTGCAAAAAATTTCTGTGGTAAGAGCGATCTCTATTCATCTCATTATGGCGAGCACTAGCAAAGCGTTTAAGGATGTGTGCATCCGTGTTGACGTTGTTTAACATCTGATGACACACACGATCTATCTGTTATTTGTTTGGACGAAGAGCACGCGCGCGATGCCTCCGAGGGGGAAATTGGCGTGCACTGCGAGCGTTTTTTCCAAGGGAAAAGTTCCGCTCTCGTTAGTCTCTCTTTTCGAGGAAAGAGGGGCAGCCATCTGCTTCCCGCGATTCAGGACCCGCCGCTCCGGAGGCAC
>NW_015505787.1:664057-676444 GCF_001515645.1 Sinocyclocheilus grahami
ATTTCCTGCATTATAGTCTCCTATGCTGGACCTATTAGGTTTGGTTGGTTATATGGCTTCATATTGACCATCTTACTTATGGTCCGGTCTAGAGGCTTCTTCGGACAGAGCTTCGACGCGGGAACCATGGTGGGTGAGTACGATCCATGTCTAAATATATGTATATATAAATATATATATATGTGTGTGTATCTAATGAGCTTGTGGTTGTGTGTATAACCCTTCTGCTAGTTTCTTTGCAGTGTTTCCCGGGACCTGTGTTTTTCTGTCACTTTCTAGGGTAGGTCCTCGATGGGCACCCCCTCTGCTGGGTTCAGAAACCGGGTGCTCGACTTGCAGTGTTTATTTCACTCGTCGATATATGTCCAGACGGAAAGAAAAGCCGTGTTTCGGCTTCATACTTCCTGGATCATGCGGCCATAACACAGGCTTCTGCGGGAGCCTTCGTGATCATCAGGCCCCCGACGCGTCACTGCAAAAATTGCCTTGACGTCCGGGCTGGGGTTACACTTTCATGCTATCCTGACTGGTCTACCGTATCTGGGTCACCCTGAGGGGCATCCCGATCACCAGGATATCCCCTCTTGCTGAGGCATTGAGCGGGAAGTATAGGTGGCATTACGAGAACCTTCCTGTGTAAAAGCTGTCTCAGGCAGTGCTCCCCTCACCTTTGAGGGTTGTATTTGAGCTTGCCTCTCCCGTTTGGCCCAGTACTTCCGGGTATCTGTAAACAGATGCTTGGAAAACTCTAAAATCCAAATACTATGGTAAGTGCACACGTTAAGCTTTGCGCACTTTTCTACAAATCCACATAGGTGGTAAGTGTGCACGTTATGCTTTGCCCACTTTTCTAAAATCCTGTATGGTAAGGGTTACGCATTATTGATCTCGTTCCTTTTCTCTGAGTTGGTTTAGTCCCTGGTACCTTGGGCTCCACTCAAAGTACTTCCGGATATCTGCAAACAGATGCTTGGAAAACTCTAATTCCAAATACTATGGTAAGTGCACACGTTAAGCTTTGCGCACTTTTCTACAAATCCACATAGGTGGTAAGTGTGCACGTTATGCTTTGCGCACTTTCTAAAATCCACATAACTGGTTTTGCCCACTTTTCTGAAATCCTGTATGGTAAGGGTTACGCGTTATTGACCTCGTTCCCTTTCTCTGAGTTGGGTTAGACCCCGGTTCCTTGGGCTCCACTCAACTAGTGTGTCTCTATCGACACACTCTGGAAGCATCGCTTCCCTCACCAGTGAGGGTTATTGTGAGTATAGTGTTTCTTTCGAGCGTTAATCCTCTCTGAGGAGTTGGATACCTCGCTCCATGGGCTGTCCTCGTGGTAGTATTGAGCAGTGCTCCCCTTTTTATCAAAGAGTTACCTGGAATGAGCAATGCTATTCCTCTGAACTCGGATTTCTCCTCTCACATGAGGAGTTTGAGTTCTCTGTTTCTCCAGAGCACCTGGAACCAGCAGCATCAGGCGATTTAGGCCCTTCCTCTACCTCCCTGATGCGCTGTGTGTTTGGCTAGCTTGCAGTACGCTTACCCTTCTGATTTTACAATCACGCTGTAGGTCGAGCCCCCTCTCGTTGAGAGCTGGGTTTATGCTCCCACAGCTAAGTAAATTATTGCTTGCTGTTCCAGCTTTGGAGCATGCTGCAGGTCGAGCCCCCTTCTCGATTGAGAACTGGGTGTGTTGCTCCCTCAGCTAAATAACTGCTAGCTGTTCCACCATTGGAACATACCGTAGGTCGAGCTCCCTCTCGATTGAGAGCTGGATGTTTGCTCCCTCAGCTACAGATTTACTGCTAGCCACTCCAGCATTATAGCCATAGATTGACTTGATGACTTCTCAAACATAGCATTTTGGGATGCGCCATTTCCATCTATGGGCTGCTCTTTCAGAGTGCCACGAGAACCCCTTAGAATTGTATTTTTAAATCCATGTTATGGTAAGTGTGCACGTAAAGTCTTTGTACACTTTCTAAAATCATTATTTTATGGTTTTTAGGTACTCTTTACACCTCTGCATGAAACTTGCAGCAGTGCCCAAGCCCCATGTTTGTCCAAAATCCATACATGTCAATGTAAAGAAACAATTGATTTTTATTTTTATTTTATTTTATTTTAAAGTCTGACCAATATTGACAAAGCACAGGTTTATACTGTAGATAGAGATCAATGTATGAGATAACAAACAATTCTCTGAACAATACAAAAAAGTAAATAAATAGCAACTGAAATAAATAAATATGTTTTATATTTACATTTCTGGAACACACACACTGGTTTCAATGTTCCAAAATATATATATATTTTTTTTTTTAAGAATACAAATTATTTTTTTTAGAAAATGTTGAAAACATTTTGTTTGATGACTATAGCTTTAAATAATTAGTTAAATCTTACTTTTTTATTTAAATTATATATATATTTTCCTATTCTGACTACCAACATTACAAAAAAAAAAAGTAAAATACAAATTGAACATCTTTCTGGTAAAATATTTCTGGTACAATGTGGGTTCAGCCCATGTTTTGCCAGCCAATCAATCAATAAATAAAATATTACAAAGTTTCTATAATAAATAATGAAGTTTTTACAGTACAGCAAAGACAGCGTACATACAATTCTATTGCATATGCATTGTGCTTTGTGGTATGGCATGTCATATAAAACAAAAGAGGGAAACTAGTCAGTCAAGCTCTTGTGTGATATTTTGACAAAACAAAGTTTCATTCATTAAAAGAGTAGTTCATATAAGTTTCTATTTTGAAAAAATGTTGGTAACCAAACAGTGGATGGTAGCCATTGATTCCCTAGGATTTCAGAAGTGGCGTCAAGAGTTTGGTTACCCATTCTTCAAAATATATTATTTTGTGTTCCACAGAAGTAAGAAAACACATACAGGTTTGGACCAAGTGGAGGGTGAATATAATATAATTTTATTTTTGGGTGAACCGTCCCATTAACTCTCTGCATGCAAGGTATTTGGTGTTACTTCCTGCAAACCCTGAACAGAACAGAAGCACTTCAAAATAACAGATCTCCCCTGATTAATTCTCATGTTATATGGCCATGTTCACAAACTGCAGTGTCTTTTGTATAAAATCTGTGTGAAAAAACCTCGGAAGCTGCCTTTTTTTGTGACCCAGAGCAATTCCAAGAACAGCAAAGTTTTCTTCTCACAGATTCCCTCTCTACCAATGCAAATGTATTTTTTTCCTGAAGTCTATACAATCCAAGTACGAAACGTAAGACTGCCCGTGATCAAAAGCTCTGCAGTTATTGTAATGAGGTCCCGTGAAAAAAAAAAAAAAAACTTATAACAAGAGGGCCTAAAAGCAAATCCGTGCCTATTCTTCCTGATCCCATTGTGTGTGAGTGTTCTGGGCACAGCCGTCTGGCCCCTCTAAACCGACAGGCTGATGAAAGAAGCTTGATTCTCACGGGCCGACCCGACAGGAGCAGGTGTGCCTCAGATTCCCTTACAGCCCGAGCGCTCACCACCTGCCTCAGCTCACCTTCACCGCCCCGAAAGCGTCACTTTATCACCTCAATCTATCGTTGGGATAACCTTTAAGGTTTCCATTTTGTTTTCTAATGGAAACTTTGTATCCAGTGTTTGTAATCCGGACCTCCAGGGATGGAACCTTCCTGAGCATCCCTGCAGCTGTAATATATTTATTTGTGTGATGTCTGGACTTCCTTTCGTTCCAGCAGTTTCTATCAAGTTTGTGACATTATGAATGGACAATGATGTTCCATAAAAGGCTGATCATGTTGCCTCTAAAATAGCGAGGTTTCTTTGCTTTGAGGGTTGACACCTGATCTCTTCCTGAAAATGGATATTGTAAAAGGAAAAGGCGGGATTAGGCAAAACTCAAAGAACAATAATCTACTTTTTGTTCCGCTTACTTTTTTTTTTACAACATGTTTGTACAATGTCATACTACTGGTAAGGATTTTGTCATTTGTCTATAAAAATTAAGATTAGCTGTCACAGTGTCAATTACATTTGGGATACACTTCCTATCCTTAAATAAGAATAATTGAAAAGGTTAAACTATTCCTATCCTGAGGTGTGTGAAGGTAAAAGGCTGAGTTGGGAATGGAATACTATACTGTACAGTATACACTATATACTGCCTACTATTTTTAGTATGAAAAATAGTACAGTAAATTAAACTGTACAACAAGCATTTCATGTATTCAATATGTAATGATACATGATAAACAGTAGTTTGCTAAACTGTTGTCACATGACCTCAGCATGTAGCATTCACTTAGGATCTTGGAAATAATATTTATTTAGCAAATTTGATTTAATTGTAAAGTAAAAATTGCTTAACTCTTGCCAAAAATCGCGACTTATATTACTCCTGGTTTAGTCATCACATTGATGGAGGGAGGGAGGGAGGAAAGAAGTAAATAAGTACATTTTATTTTTTAATTGGAAAGAACACATAAAAATCTAAAAACTTACTACAAACATAGAATTATAGCAGATAATTTATATTTTATATACATTCAGTGTATATCAGGTATATCAAGTGTTTTACCTATATATATATATATATTTATATATGGCAAGTCAAGTCAAGCTCAAGTATACAGTATTTGGCTCAGTCATTGTATACTGCATATTTCTGTAATACGTGATCCTGGTATCATATAGAAAATGTGCACGGTACACACACATTATACAATGAAGAAACGAGTATTATGATACTATGCAATTTGAACAAAACCAATCTTAGCTATGCTGACACTTCCTGAGAGCACAAAAGCCATCACAAGAGATGTTACATCCTCTCTAACAGGTAACATAACCAGCATTTGTGGGAACCCCTGTGGAAAAACAGGCATGTCAGGATTGAGAAGACTGTGAAGGTCAATGTAGCTGAAGCCTCTGAGACATAGTGTTCTCAAATGTCATCTGATGAGACTTTAGTTGTTTGCTATGCACGCTCAGTCATTTTCCCACAAAGACACAACCACACACACAAACACACACATACAATTTAAAACCAAATGCAGGTCCTATGATCATTAAATTATGGAGGGCAGTCTTATTTCACTATAATAAGCCCTAGTGTGCTTTACTGACTGTGAGCAAAATTGTCTGTGCATATGACACAAAATAAGACAGATAAAATGAAAAGAAAGATTTTTTGACCATACAGAAAAATCACAAATGAGAGTAGTGTATTAATGAGTAGCATGCTATGAGGTTGCTACACTCTAAAAACCGCTGGGTTAAAAACAACCCAATTTGGGTTATTTTGGCAACCCAGCGCTGGTTGCTTTTTTAGGGTTTAAAATCACTACATTGCTAGGCTAAAATTAACCCAAATTGAGCTAGACATTAAACCTACAAATCATGTTCATTTTAAAATCCCTTTTACACACACAGCATGACTATCAAAAGGTAAATATTTATGAAAAACAAGAAGAGAAAACAGTCAAAAGTAACATGCATGTAAGAACAAATGCAGAAAAGTATGGCATTAACAGATACAGAGTTTATAAATGAAAAAAAAATAAACATTTGTTGAATATAACTTTTAAGATCAAATTTAACTTTTTGGGTACATTGTATATATTGTATAGAAATATTATACAAAAACACTTATACAATAATGGTACAATTAGTTAATAGTTAAGTTCTTTACAAACTATTCTGGCATGACAGTAAATAAACAACAACATTAACATTGAAGGTATAACATTTATCAGAAACGTGTGAAAGAATGTGAGCATGTGTATGAATGACACAACACAAAACAAGCATTTAACATTTTGTTTTTAGAAATTATACACTTATAGTTTGTTTCATAGTCCATGAATACAGATCATGCATCACTGCCAATTTCCATGATCTCTTTAAGATAATTGATGTAGTCATGAAGAAGCCCCATCAGCAGAGCAAAGGCATATTTTACATTATCCAGGGCAGCCTCCTCCTTTAAAACCACTGTTGCATCAGTTTGGGGGAAAGAACATTCTCCTCTTTGACCAGCGTTCATCCCAGTCACCACCTGTTCTTCATCAGTGGCCTAAAAATAGAAAAACATTTGAAAAAAGAATGAATGAAAAATTAAAACCCATCCATTTCCAGATAGAGGTGCTCTATGTTGTCCTCCATTGCAAGTCTGGAAGACCAATATTTCTTCTGAACAGACATGTTCGCTATGGTATAATTTAAGCTTTATTCATATATAAATATTGGCATGGATTACTTCTACAATAACTCTGTATTTTTGAAGCTTGAAAATACTGATTATCTAGACTCTCAATGGATTAACAAAAAAATTACAAAATATCTTCATTTGTGTTCTAAAGATAGACAAAAGTCTTATAGGTTTGGAATGACATGAGGGCAAGTAAATTATTTTGTTTGTGTGTGAACTATTCCTTTAAGAAATCAAGACCAAGAATGATGACTCTCCAAATCAGTCAAACTCCAAAGTTGGTTTGAGTTCTGCAATGAAAAACACAGACATCAATGGTTTACATAAAATATGATCACGTAATCATACTGTTGTTGCATCAAAATGTGAAGTAAACAGGCAGGAGACAATGGAAACATTTATTTTCTAAAAATAACTCACATCAATCTCAAAAGAATGATGGTCTCCTATGCCTCTGGCTTTCGACATCTACAAAAACAAACATTCTTTCACTCTTAGTAAAAAAACAAAATTGATAACATGATGGAATTCTGAAGTTTACTTGCCTTAAACTGTCTTTCCCTCTCTTCTGAAGAAGCTGAGAAAATTGCCTCCTCCTCACACAAGCAGGCTTCTGTGTCATCAACTCCTGGCATGGGCACAATGAAGACACAAAGCTCAACAAGTCTGAAATATTACATGCAAAACATTACTTTAACAATTATCACTTCATCAGCCTCACAATAATTAGGCTAAACTTTATTACATAACTCTGTTTCCTTTAGGAAACTACATTCAGTTTAACCGCGAAAAAGGAGATGACGAATTAACATGTACATATGTTAATAACCCTCTATCTACAACATTTAAATATTGTAAAATTCTCATGTAAATGTGACATAAGACACTCACTGACGTTATATCAAAAGTACCTCTTCAGTTCAGTAAAAGAGGCTGTTAAGACTATTTCTGAGGTGAAAACCGCGTATTTTTCAATATAAGCTCTTTTCGGACTATTTCCGCCTTCCATGAAATCTCAAAATACTACCGGACTCAAACAATGAATGATGCACTCTAAAAAATGCTGGGTTAAATACAACCCAGTGCTGGGTAAAATAGGGACAAACCCAGCAATTGGGTTGTTTTGACCCAGCGGTTGGGTTACTACCCAGAAGGTTGGGTTAAACACATGCAAAACATTACTTTAACAATTATCACTTCATCAGCCTCACAATAATTAGGCTAAACTTTATTACATAACTCTGTTTCCTTTAGGAAACTACATTCAGTTTAACCGCGAAAAAGGAGATGACGAATTAACATGTACATATGTTAATAACCCTCTATCTACAACATTTAAATATTGTAAAATTCTCATGTAAATGTGACATAAGACACTCACTGACGTTATATCAAAAGTACCTCTTCAGTTCAGTAAAAGAGGCTGTTAAGACTATTTCTGAGGTGAAAACCGCGTATTTTTCAATATAAGCTCTTTTCGGACTATTTCCGCCTTCCATGAAATCTCAAAATACTACCGGACTCAAACAATGAATGATGCACTCTAAAAAATGCTGGGTTAAATACAACCCAGTGCTGGGTAAAATAGGGACAAACCCAGCAATTGGGTTGTTTCGGTTTAACCCAACCTTCTGGGTAGTAACCCAACCGCTGGGTCGAAACAACCCAATTGCTGGGTTTGTCCCTATTTTACCCAGCACTGGGTTGTATTTAACCCAGCAGTTTTTAGAGTGTGACTTTACATTTTTAATCTTTATTTACCATAAACCATCTTTCACTCGCTTCCATCTGAAGACTCTGAGAAAATGGCGGCTTGTCGCACTGGTGTCGTACGGATGTTAACGTGACGTGCATGCTCTCTTTCACGTCCGCGTTCCCAACTCAGCGTTATTTAGAGTGTAGGGTGCTCAGGTTGGTTGCTAGATGGTTGCAAAGTGGTTACATAGGCCCTTTTACGAAAATACAAAAACATACCTATACATACAGTACCTTTTACTGAGGTTTCCAGGTGAAACGAACACTAGATGCAGTAAAACACCAACAGCTTTTATTTCTGTGTAGACAAATTATTATTGCGGGGCAGATTAGTGGTTAATAAAGACTTACTTTCACACAGTTCCTTGCACAATACTATGTACCTAAAACCCTTTTACCATAGTGCATGATTTATAAACTTATACATTTTGACATTTGCGTCACAAAACAAGCTCCATATGTAGGGTTTTCTGACATACTAAACTTGCTTGGTAGCGCACATGGTACCTTCGATGTGGAGCATTCAGATACGAGTCCCATGAAAAAAAAAACTGATGATAAAAGATCTCAAAGACGTGTCGAAATAAGCTAAAATGGAATGATTGATTCAGCAAATGTTGTTTACACTCTTGGTTAGGTTTAGTTTACGTGGTACTTTATATTCAAATGCGATAGAGCATTAGCTTTTAGCACTGGGCATTTAATTTCTGAACTGCTGCGATACCTACAACAACCACCATAATCAAACATTGAAATAACATTTTTATCTGTTTCAGATATAACTCAAATTGCTTTTATCGCCACTCACTGGACATTTCACTTTGAAAGTGACGTAAACATGCAAAAAGCAAAATAATATAATTTTACAGAAATATAACCACATTACATTTTTTTCTATGAGCCTGGGTTGATTTTATCACATTACTATGGTGTTGTTAGGATGTTTTGGTAGGTTGCTATGGCATGAATAGGTGGTTGCTAGGATGTGCTGTATGGTTGCTAGGTGCCTCCAAACGGAGAGTAGCTAAAAAAAACAAAAGCCTGATTGCTTAGAAAAGTAAAAGCACAGCTCTCTTTAACAAGCCACAGACATTGGTATCATTATCACAAATGGTGCAGGACAAATGGCACACCAAAGTTTATTATTTAGGGTAGTATTGATCAGTCTCTAAATATCTGTTAGATCCATGATCTCAGCGTCGGGTCTGACCTTTTAAACTGAAAGGTTAAAACCTTTTATGGCATCTTAAATGCAGAGAATCAGCCACAAATCAAGAACTGCCTCTCTTCCTGGGCAGATAATTCATTGCATGCGGTTTGAGATAGCACTTCTAAATGGTACACTAAAGAAGTGGCAAAGGGCACAGGTGGGAATTTCGAAGCAAACCTACAGTCAAGACCAAAGCACAATCCCTCAGGATCCCCTCGCATGGCAGGTACTTCAAAACTGCGTGAGCCATGCAGAGAATGCACAATGTGCTTCCCTCTGCTGTTTTCTGTCTCAACCCTTATTGTTTCACTCCCTAGTCCTGTGTATATCAGAGCTGACCTCATTCTACCAGACTCCAGCTCCTTGCGGTATCTCACAGCCTGCGGGCCACAGACATGTGGTGCTGACACAGCCCCAACCAGCATCCCCAGAGTCCCGCTGCACGAACCCCGGGTCGTTCACTCCATATCGCCTGTAGGGGACCAGGTTGCATAGCTTGTTACAGAGAGGATTGTGAAAACAACCCCCTTAAACATGGCTCTGATGTGGGCATTTACACAGGTGCAGTCCCACAGTGTCTAATCCCTTTTAACAGAGGAAGTAAGGAAGTTATGTGAAATGGAAAAGGCTTTTTTAATTTAATTTTATTCATTTTTTCTCATTTTCTGTACCCAAACACTCACAACTGTGAGATTACATCACCAGCAGGCACAGCATAACTCGTGAGCCAGTAAAACTCAAGGTCCTTCATCATAAATGTAACTGTTTGTGTTGGCATGCTTGCTCACAGTGAAGTGAAGTGAGGCTTTACATGTTGACTGTGGCGTTCCAGTTGGTAAACAGGGCTTTATGAGTTTGAACAGTCAAACTCATAGTAATTAGTATTTAATGGATGATTTATAGACTGGTTTTTACAGCTTCAAAGAAACAGACACCCTAAGTGCAACAAATATAGCCATACCTCATCATTAGCTATGCAAACAAGCTAACACAATGTTGTTCTTTCCAGAGTACGCAAGCTAAGTTCCAATTAGATTCCAGAAACACTTTTGGAAGACTGACTGAAGTAGCTAGTTAAAGGTTAAGCTGCTATGAGCTGTTAGCACTGATCTTGTGCATCGGGACATGTCTTAATACAGTTTTAATACTAAGATATGAGTGATTTTGAGCAATAAACATTAAAAAGACATCAATATTAAGTAGACACAATTTCAATTAAATACAACATTACAATAGGTTACAGATATACAAAATGATGGTGCATTCAAGTCCTCCTGGGTAGTGAGTATTTACGAGTTGTAATTATGGAGTCACATGTCCTCAATAAACTACTGTACTTGTACAACATGACAAATGTGATTTAGTGTGTTTTTGCCTTCTATGTTTTTATTCAATTTAAGAAGGTGCTGCAGATTGAATCATTATATATTCTATTGTAAATGTACAATAGTATCGTATTTGTAGGTGCAATTTACATAGTTATTGTATATGACAGAAATCATTTAATTGATTTCAACAAATTTACCGTTAAAGTAAACCCTGTGTTCACTGCACCTGACATGTTTTCTCCGAATTCGAAAACTTTACGAGTTTGTGGTGGTCATAAGTATGTTTTTTTGTTGTTGTTTTTTTTACGACATGACTTGAATGCAACATTAGACTAGGCTAACTTTTAACAAGCTAATATTTAGCTAGCAAACAATTAGCAAGCTAGCTAGTATAGGGCCAGTCGCTATAGTTATTTATATTTTATATAGATTTATAGTTATATATAAATGTTTTGGATTGTAATTGAAATCTACAGACGCAAATAAAAAAAGTGCAATAAAACAAACACATAAATGTGTGTTTTGGATGTTTTCTGTCCACTGGTCTGATAGAAGAGATGTTATGGATGCAAAATAGACCAGTGCATGAAAAAAAACGATGGTTTTGCCTGTAGTGTATCGCCTTATTGCAGTTTTTCTATTTGGGTCTGTAAATTACAATAATTTCGGTTACAATGTATTGGGGCTGTGCGATATTGAAGAAAAATGCGATATGCGATACGATAATGCTTAAAGTGCCACATGCTCAGATGAAACAGTTTTACTCAGCTGTTGCTGAGTCAGTTCTGTGAACCTCTATAAATATATTGTGTCATATATATATATATATGTATATAATTTGTTTGGTCACCTATGTCTATAATAACAGTGTTGGATGATTAAGTTGCTTCTCTGCTTCAGTCATCAAGTTTGTATTTTTGTATTTGTTTGGGCTCTAGCTGACTTACTGATACAAGTCTATTTTTTTTTTTTTTACAAAAGTCTGAGCTTAATAAGCATCCAGCCTATCAGTTCACATATTCAGTTTCCTCAGATCTTGAAAACAGTGTTGTAAAAGTGGCTGAAATGTATGGCTTGGACATTGCAGCTTTAACTGTGTTGGCTCCCTCAGCTGGGCCAGAGAAAAAGCTTTGCACCACTCATGTGGAACATTTGCAGTATGATTTTAAAGCCGCTAATTGAAGGAAAGTCAGGGCCAAAAAAAAAAACTCCTTTACCTCCATACCTCTAATTTGATCCTATCTGTAGTACTCATACAACTCTTATTGGACCCTTTTCTATAGAGCTCCATCATATCTGTGAGAGACAGATGGATTGTATTCTCTGTGCTCATTGACATGATGCTTATGGTCAAAATACAGCACTTTAACACATTCCTGGTCTTTTGTGCAGGAATCATTGGTAAACGAAAAAAATAATCCAAAGAAAATAATAGAAGTATTAATATCTATATATTTACACTGCAGTCAACAGCACATGCTTGCAACCAGTCAAATATTGAGAGAATGGGGGTCATTATTTTGAGCTGTAGGGAAGTTTTCAAATATGTGTCCTGCTGTGAAATGACCTGATTAAATGCAACTCAAAGTTTCCTTTTTATTTCACCTTCACATTGCAAAGTATAACATTTTGAAAGATTCAATTTAGTGCTCTATTTTGGCTCTAGCACTCAAAATACAATAGATTTTGTCAAGTTATTTCATTGAGTCATTTAAATGCTGATGAGAGAATGCCAGCTTTTGATGCGTATCACAGTATCACAATTTCATTGTTTGCACAAAATGTATTAGTGGTATGTGCTAAGGTAAGCATCATCAGTTAGATATATATATATATATATATATATATATATATATATATATATATATATATATATATATATACACATGTTATATTACAA
>NW_015505787.1:682307-700087 GCF_001515645.1 Sinocyclocheilus grahami
ATATATATATATATATATATATATATGTATGTATATATATATATATATATATATATATATATATATATGTATATATGTATATATACATACATACATATAGCTTTTGTAATCTTTTTGTTTTCTATCTGTTTTCTTTTATTTATTATACAATTAACATTTATTTTTAAAAAAATTTTAATAAGGTGAAAAAAAAATTGTGAAAGCTTTGTGAATGGGACCATTTAGCCTGTAAGGAACCACCTAGTTATCACCAAGAGCACTATAACAACCACTCACAACATTCTAACACTGAGTTGGGTCAGTTTTTCTTAGTATATTGTAAAAATCATGCTGAATTTACTCCCCAAAACACAGTTATACTTCCAGATCATCTTTTTATAGGCAGCTGATTTTCAAGAATGCTGATTCAGACTTTTTTAGTTTCAGACTTACACATTCCAAGTGCTTGTTTACACTGGTGTAGCATGAAATCTCCAAAAAAACTGATGTGTTATTTTGTTGGCAGACTCTATAGATTACTAATCTGCTGACTGGGTATGTCCAACTGATTCGGTGCGGTTTTTAGAGGGAGTGAATGTGAGGCACAGCTCACAGTAATGAGTCTTGTGCTTGGAGATAAGACTTGGAGAATGGAACATGAACACAACACTCGACCACAATCCCACCAATCACTCAAACCAGAGTGGGAATTGTGAGGCTGTCACATACAGGATGTAGTTAGTGCGTTACCTGCGGTTTGAATGGTGACCTCTGGGAAAAAGGCTAAAAGCTCATTCCTTGTTATCCTGCCTGCTCCTGTTCTTATCTTTGGGAATTGCATTTGCAATTAACCTTAGAGACACCCGTCACTTCATGACAGCACAAAGGATCTTTGAGAAAATGAGCTGAGGATCATTTGGCAGGTGTTTCGCACTTATAACTAAAGCAGATATAGAGAGAGAGTTTGACTTCAGTCAATGTCAAATATGGATAAAGATCATGTTGCACTTTTACCCTCTATTAAGAGCTCTGAACCATAACCAGTGAGTTTTGGAAAGCACAGAAGTGTGAGATTGCTTCTTGAATATTAAAATATCAAAGGTCTTCAACTCTATTCCCTATTGAACAGTTTGAACACTATTAAACTGTTTACCATTCCTGTTTCCTCTGTGTTGGCTAAAACCAGACTCATTGGTTTGAATGTGTTGCAAAAGTCAAAAGCAATTTTGGGAGAAATTGTATGGGGGAAAAGACAGTATTAAAGCTTAGTATTAAAGACTCTGAAAATTAAAAAGGTCTCTAAAAATGTGTTTTTCCTAAATTTCCACAAGACCTTGTTTTCAACCAGTGACTCCTGTGGGTCCATGAACACTGCAGGTGCATGAAGACAGATAATCAGGATACATATGGGAAATATAGGATTGTTAAGACAAATATTCTGTATATTTGAAATTTGTTTTTTAAATGTGGTTCATTAATGATATGTTTAACATTATAGAATGTATTAATGTTGCATTATTGCGAGTATAAAATTGTACCAGGAATATATTTTAATTAATTTAATACAATTTAGTTAATTTAATAATGGTCGTATCTGGTTTGGATGAGAGTCTGGATGGTGGGCTGTAAAGGTAAAAAATTCCTGAAGTGAGACAATTGTTGACATATACAGTAAGAGCACAGACCTATAAAATCATTTGGTCTTGGAATAATTTTATGTGAAATTAAAATATTTTACTTTCAATTGCAAACTTCTTGGCAAATCTGAACACAGTTTGACACATTGTTAAGATCTTTGAAAACAAAAGATCTTAACAAAAAAAAGTCTTAAGTGTCAATTTTTCAAGTGTTTTTTGAAAATTTTCAAATTTTAGGACAATATTTGGCCGCTATACAACTATTTGAATATCTGGAATCTGAGGGTGCAAAGAAAAATCTAAATATGGAGAAAATCGCCTTTAAAGTTGTCCAAATGAAGTTCTTAGCAATGCATATTACTAATCAAAAATGAAGTTTTTCTATATTTACAGTAGGAAATTTACAAAATATCTTCATGGAACATGATCTTTACTTAACATCCTAATGATTTTTGGCATAAAAGAAATAAAGATAATTTTGACCCATACAATGTATTTATGGCTATTGCTACAAATATACCCCAGCGGCTTAAGACTGGTTTTGTGGTCCAGGGTCACATATGTGTGATTCCCAGTGTCTTTTTCTCAACTACAAGTAAACTATTTGTAGGTTGTTTCCCTCTGAAAAGTGTATACACTATGACTCTGTCTGCTATCAAAACATTGTTTGAGTATCTCGACCAGTCCAACATAGCAACAGCTCAACCAATGGTGTAAGTTTGGTGGCGGACTATCTGTATAACCAATGACAGATGTGTGGAATATTTGGGAAACCTGTCTAAAAACAATTCAGTTTTTGAAATGCAATCAACTTTCAATCAAAGTCTCAGTTTGCTCTCCATTTTGTCAATTTTCTTTGTTGCAAGCTCAGAATGTTTTACATCCTGATTTTTGGAAGTAAAATGTATTTGTAACATAAGCTTTATATGCCAATTCAAGGTTGAGAAAAGCTGTTTACACTCTCCCAAATATCTCAGTGGTCTAAAGGGAGAAGACCTCCGGACGCCTCCCACTTGGTGTGAGCTCAGAAACGGCGCTGTTCTTTTCTCTCTCTCTCTCTCAGTGCGTGGGCAAACCACCAACCGGTGATTTTTGGCAAGGTGCTGCATGGAGACGGCCGCCCAGGGAGCTGTTACTACACTGAGTGACTATCCTTTTCGCTCGTTTGGAGGAGTAATGAAACAAAAAGAAAGCGAGAGAGTGGTGTGGCCTGTTTACCTCAGCAACAAGAGCAGCAAACTTTTTCATGCCTGGCTGAAAAAGTGTTCAAAAAGATTTTCTCAGCATTAACTATGAAAAGCACTTTCATTCAAGAACTTAGTTCATTTGTTGAAAAAAAAAAAGAGGGATATAGATATAAATTATATATTTTCATTTAATTAAACAATAAAATAAAGATATATTATTAATAAACATGTATTTAGATTATAAATATTAGTCAACACTGTCAGGTGTAGCAAAACCAGTTTATCTCAATGATTTATGGATTGCTAAAACAAGGGATTTGGATGTGATGGCTATTGCTACAAATATACCCCAGCGGCTTAAGACTGGTTTTGTGGTCCAGGGTCACATATGTGTGATTCCCAGTGTCTTTTTCTCAACTACAAGTAAACTATTTGTAGGTTGTTTCCCTCTGAAAAGTGTATACACTATGACTCTGTCTGCTATCAAAACATTGTTTGAGTATCTCGACCAGTCCAACATAGCAACAGCTCAACCAATGGTGTAAGTTTGGTGGCGGACTATCTGTATAACCAATGACAGATGTGTGGAATATTTGGGAAACCTGTCTAAAAACAATTCAGTTTTTGAAATGCAATCAACTTTCAATCAAAGTCTCAGTTTGCTCTCCATTTTGTCAATTTTCTTTGTTGCAAGCTCAGAATGTTTTACATCCTGATTTTTGGAAGTAAAATGTATTTGTAACATAAGCTTTATATGCCAATTCAAGGTTGAGAAAAGCTGTTTACACTCTCCCAAATATCTCAGTGGTCTAAAGGGAGAAGACCTCCGGACGCCTCCCACTTGGTGTGAGCTCAGAAACGGCGCTGTTCTTTTCTCTCTCTCTCTCTCAGTGCGTGGGCAAACCACCAACCGGTGATTTTTGGCAAGGTGCTGCATGGAGACGGCCGCCCAGGGAGCTGTTACTACACTGAGTGACTATCCTTTTCGCTCGTTTGGAGGAGTAATGAAACAAAAAGAAAGCGAGAGAGTGGTGTGGCCTGTTTACCTCAGCAACAAGAGCAGCAAACTTTTTCATGCCTGGCTGAAAAAGTGTTCAAAAAGATTTTCTCAGCATTAACTATGAAAAGCACTTTCATTCAAGAACTTAGTTCATTTGTTGAAAAAAAAAAAGTGGGATATAGATATAAATTATATATTTTCATTTAATTAAACAATAAAATAAAGATATATTATTAATAAACATGTATTCAGATTATAAATATTAGTCAACACTGTCAGGTGTAGCAAAACCAGTTTATCTCAATGATTTATGGATTGCTAAAACAAGGGATTTGGATGTGTCCACAAATGCAAAATCAGTGTTGACCTTGTAGTCTAGTCTAAATATTCCATGCAGTTAAGTTGACCTTGGAAGGTGTGTGGTCGGGTAGGATTGTATGAACTATATGTGATGGATGAGACTGAATCGGTCAGAGTGAAGGAGAGACTGGGACATCACCTGAGGGAAGTGCTACTAGAACTGCAGATAATAACTGTACAGCAAGTTTCTGTTGTCAGAATTTTTTCATTCTCTCCTGAAATTTTGTGACTGGCAATTTGAATAATAAATGCAAATTTGCCCAATCTCTGCATTTACTACAGTGGGTATAGAAAATAATCACCCCCCTTTAAAATAACCACATTATGTTGCTCTACAGCCTGAAATGAATACGGACACAGTTTTTGTTTTATCCAGCTGTATATACTCAGTGCAACTTATATCATCCAAGTGAAAGATATAACACCAATATGTCAGAAAAAACAAAACAAAACAATCACTTAGTTGGAAAAAGGATCACCCCCTTGTGTCAGTATTTTGTTGAACCAGCTTTTGCTTTAATTACAGCCTTTAGACTGTTGGGATTTGTCTCTATTAACTTTGCACATCTAGACTTTGCAATATCTGCCCACTCATCTTTGCAGAACTGCTCAAGTTCAGTTTAATTTGGTGGTGAGCGTTTGTGGACTGCGTCTTCAAGTCATTCCACAGATTTTCAATTGGGTTTAAGTCTGGGCTCTGACTAGGCCAAGCCAGGACATTCACCTTTTTCTCCCTCAACCAGTGTGTGCTCAGTTTTGCTGTGTTCTTTCGGTCATTGTCATGTTGGAAGGTAAACCTTCTTCCCATTGACAACTTTCTGACAGAGGGCAGCAGATTTTCCTCAATAAGTAAGTATTTTTCCCCATCCATTTTTCCTTCTATCCTGACAAGTGCTCCAGTCCCTGCTGCAGAGAAACACCCCCATAACAGGACATCACCACCTCCATGCTTTACTGGAGGAATGCTGTTATTTGGCTGGTGAGCTGTGTTGGATTTCTGCCAAAAATAATAGTAATAACAACAATAATAACAATAAATCAATTGGATCAAAAAGCAACAATGAACTGCAATGGAATATTCAACCAAACCCTACATCTGAAATATGCGATCACGATAATGGATACAAAATTTCCCAGTCCCTTCATAAATTTGTAATATCTTGTAATAAATAAATAAATAGTCGTCACACTATTTTCAAGTTTATTGAAAATTTGAGGACAAAAAATGTTAGCTAATTAATGTCAAAGTTCAGTTCTACACATCCAAATACTTATCTTTCATTTAAAAAAAAAAATCATGTAAAATTGTAGATGCGATTTTTATATCATTTATGTAAGGTTCAAAAAGTCCTCACTATTCAAAATTGTCTTCATTAATATAATGAAAACCATTGAACTCACTATGGCTTACAAATATTAGGACATATAAAATATGACTGACCAGATAGGAAGACTCTGAGATGTCCTGACTAATATAGTAAAACAAACGTGTGTGTGGTGAATTATTAGCGTGGTTTATTATTCCGGAGACCTGTGTAAAAAATACAAATAAAATAAGCAAAGACTAACCCTGCAGCTAACACTGAAATTCTGTGTTTGTGCCTGTGGGAAAGTTGGTATAAATATATGAGAGGTATTACAACAGAACAGTTTTCCTAACGGCACACTTCATATTCAGTCTCTACAATGTAACATTTGTTTTGTTATATTGCCACTCTAAAGACATACCTCCTCCCCTGTAATATATCACAGAGTCAAATGTACAGTCACACGAAGACATGAGTGCTTTCAAACATTAACTCATACAGGTGGTGTGGCATGATAGTGATCCCTTTCATGGAGTTCAATCTTATTTCACAGCTCTCAAGAATACTTGATTCTGATTAGTCAGTCACAGCATTTGGATGACATAAATTGTTGTATGCTTATCATTGTCCCAGGCCACAAAGTCTAAATTACCTAAAATGTCAGAGTTTTGGCTTTGTTTTCCTATTAACGTGCTCTCTACAATATATGTATGCATAATTTGCACTGCTTTTACCATTCCCTGTAGATCCCACTGTTACATTCCAATCTAGGGATAACGTGGGGTAACATAAATAAGGAACGTCACATCAGAAAACCGTAGATGTTCTTTCATTTGTTGTAGGAGTATTCAATCATTTCCTATTACAAAGCCACTTCATGAGCTTCAGAAATGGATATATAGTATTCCAAACTTATTTTATCTGCTACAATAACCTAACAAACTAAAAACAAACAAAAATGCATCCCACTCCTGTAACTCCCTGTCTAATAAAACCAGGAGAAAACTTATTTAAAAAATAATAATTTTTTTAAATAATCCAGTCACCCATTTCTTAAAAATAGTGGTGCTTATCTATTTGAATCTTACAGATTACCTTTTAATACCAACACAATAGTAGTAGAAAAGAAAGATAAAAAAATATATTTATTCTACAAAAGAGTGACATTCCTATGTTTTTAGATTACCTTTCAGCACCAGTACAATACTCACAAAAATAATAACAGTAACAAAAGAGAAAAAGGAAGGGAAACACACAACCAGGGCAAAATTAACTGTGAGCACCAGGCTCAAACAATCAGCTTTAGTACAACAATTCGGAAGGACGCCGTCACAACCGCATCCTCCCGACAAATCACACACAGCCATGTTCCCTCTCCGAGAGGAGAAGAAGAAGCGCTCTTTAGATGCAATTCCAACTGGGGAGCCAATCCACTTTCCCAGATAATTAGGAGCTGGAACCTGGAGCGACGGATAGAGAAAGCAACTTGAGAAAGAGAGAGAAAATAAAAAAGAAAATGTAACACCACCTTCTCACACATGATGATTGGTTGATTATATACAATGCCAGCACGCTATTGGACAAACTGCTTTTCAGTCAATACCTTCAGCAAGTATGAAAACAATAGGAAAATGAAGCCAACACATATACATTTTAGGCAATTTATAAATCCCAGCCAGGTCATGTCCGAGAAAAAGGGGATGTATAGTCACCCTAGACGTGTCCCTCTTAAAAGTAAATTGAAACCAATATCTCTGGTTTGTATTGAGAGAAAAATTGCTTTGCAACTTATGCCAAGTTCACACTACAGGTTTTAAGCCAGATTTAAGGCTGATGTGCAAGTCAACGAGCTCACAAACAGGTCGGGCTGTGAGCTCAGCAGTATGTGTGAACTCTAATTTCCTCCCGACGTCCATTTTCAAATAAACAACTTCTGTTACACGAGTTTCGCGTCAATTCCCGTTCCACTTCTTGCGTGTGTTTTCATGACAAGACGTGGTTTGGAGACCGGATAGAGTCGTTGGGTGACAGAGTTGTCAGCTTGTGTAGTGTGTGACCCACTGTTGCGGATCAATTACGTAGTTTCACATGGTGTGAACACCACAACAACTTCAAGACAGACAGCATGTCATGTAGTCTGTAACAGCACAGTGATCTGCCGTTTAAAGTCGTGTAGTCTGAACTAGGCTTTAGGGTCCATGGAGTCAAATCTCAAAGGTCATCACCATTTGCATCATCAGTAGGAGCTGTTGTCATGTATACTCGATAATGTCAATAAATCTGAATCACAACAGATTCCAACATCATCTTTTAGGTACTTCAGTCTTTTCTAGAAGTGTCTTCTCCTTATCTGTGTCCCGATTTAATCCCTGGGCCCTAAGCAGTGCTTGAGCTAGTCAAAATGTAGCCATCAGCCACTTGTCATGTGGAGGTTGGGTCCCGACAGGAGGGGTTGACAGCCCCCCTGGGTCTTGCGGTCTCTGCCACACTATGATTCATGACTGGCTGGGAGACGGGGGAAGTTCAAGTCTGCCCTAATCCAAACACTGAGAAAATGGAACAGAGGAAGCAGGGTCGAAAAGAAAACACTGCGAGAGAGAGAGAGAAAATATGGAGGGATACAGTGAACTTGTAGAATGCCGGAAAAAGCTTTCAGTGGCTTAAGCGGGTGATACATTTACTATAAATTATTTTTGGCAGGATTACTGTATTCTAGAATCTGTCAGTCTTTCTTGTTTTGTTTTTAATTTTTGTTTAATACATTTTGTTCAAAGACAGTTTAGTCCCCTAAAATGTAAATACCACCTTGACTTGCAATAGCACATAGCAGGGCAACCAATAATGGTGGGAAACTCCAAGAGCGCTCATGATGAAGAGTGATTTGGTCATGTGACACACAGCAGCCACAATAGTGCTGCATAACTGATGAAGGCCTATTGGTTTTATTTAATTTGTCCTTTTTTTACTTTAAATATTGCCATACTTATATTTTCTTTTCTTTTTTTAATATTTGTAAAGCGCTATTCACGATACAAATCATTACAAAGCAACTTTACATCAAATTAAGTTTCTACAATATTTAGTGGTAACTTATCAGTGGTGACTGTCAGTTAATGTACATATGGCAGAAATGTACGGAAAAATCAATTTAAGACGTAATAAAACAGACGATGAACACTATTAACAGCAATTATTATATGATGCAATCAAACTTATAGCAAAATGTGGTAGTTCTGTATGTTGTTTCAGGGTTGGCATCATCTGAGGTTCTCTGAGGGGTTGGCATCATCTCTTCTCAGGTGTTCTGGATCCAGACTGAAGCTTGTGTAAATCCTAGTGGCAAAAAACAGAGAAACAAATAGAGACATAATTAGCGTAGCTGCTGTTCCAACCAAGCAAAATTTATTTGTTTAACCCAAACTAAAGAATAATAATGTGCATTTGATCAGATATAACTGCAGTACAAGATTATAAGATGCATTATTTGAATGCTTGGCCAAAGAGGTGTGTCTTTAATCTAGATTTAAACAGAGAGAGTGTGTCTGAACCCCGAACGTTATCAGGAAGGCTATTCCAGAGTTTGGGAGCCAAATGCAAAAGAGCTCTACCTCCTTTAGTGGACTTTGCTATCCTAGGTATACCAAAAGTTCAGAGATTTGCGACCTTAGGGAACGTGATGGATTGTAGCATGGTAGAAGACTAGTTAGGTACACAGGAGCTAACCCATTAAGGGCCTTATAGGCAAGTAATAATATTTTGTAACTGATACGGAACTTAACAGGTAGCCAGTGCAGAGACTGTAAAATTGGGGTAATATGATCATATTTTCTTGACCTGGTAAGGACTCTAGCCGCTGCATTTTGGACTACCTGTAGCTTGTTTATTGAAGATGCAGGACAACCACCTAGCAGTCCATTACAATAGTCCAGTCTAGAGGTCATGAATGCATGAACTAGCTTTTCTGCATCAGAAACAGGTATCATGTTTCGTAACTTGGCAATGTTTCTAAGATGGAAGAATGCCGTTTTTGTAACATGGGAAATATGATTTTCAAAAGACAAGTTGCTATCTAATATAACACCCAGATTTGTGACTGTAGAGGAAGTAACTTGACATCCGTCTAGTTGCAAATTGTAATCCAAGAGATTCTGTGTACTGTCTTTTGGTCCAATAAGTAATATCTCTGTCTTATCCGAATTTAATAGGAGAAAATTATTGGTCATCCAATCTTTTACATTTTTAACACACTCTGTTAGCTTAGATAATTTAGAAGTTTCATCTGGTCTTGTTGAGATATATAGTTGAGTATCATCGGCATAACAGTGGAAACTAATCCCGTATTTTCTAATAATATTACCAAGGGGCAACATGCATATCAAAAATAGCAGAGGACCTAGGACAGATCCTTGTTACACTCCATAACTTCCCATTTAAATGAACGAGGTCTTAGCGATCAAATAAGTAAGATCTAAACCATCTTAAAGCCTGCCCTTGTATACCTGTATAGTTTTGTAATCGATCTATCAGTATGTCATGATCTATAGTATCGAACGCAGCACTAAGATCAAGTAAAACTAGCAATGAGACACAGCCTTGGTCTGACGCAAGAAGCAAGTCATTTGTAATTTTAACAAGTGCAGTTTCTGTGCTATGGTGGGGCCTGAAACCTGACTGAAATTCTTCAATAGCTGGACATACTGTTTTTCCACGCAATTCTAAAAACTTCCAAGTTAGTTTTTCTCCATTTGCGCTCAAGACTACAAGTTTTTTTTCTTGAGAGAATAGGTATTACTGTTGTACCATGGCGGAGTATGTTTTTCTCTAACCTTTTTCAATTTGATGGGGACAACAACTTCTAATGTATTAGAGAAGATAGTGCCCATGTTGCTAGTCATTTCGTCTAGTTCATGTGTACTTATGGGTACACAGAGTAGTTGATTTATATTTTGACCTCACTATTCGGGGAACAGACACAGTCTTTATAGATTGGACAGCGCAAGTACTTCTATCATTTAAGCGGGTAGAACACAAGTCATCATGGCAGTTATTTGAGATTTGACTTACTAGTCACATGGAGCGCAGCGTCCTGGAGATGTTGTCCGACATGAGCTCCGCCCCGACTCTGCTGGGATGCAGACCATCAGCGCGAAACAGCCTAGGACGCTCCCAGAAAAGATTCCAATTATTAACAAAGAGCAGTTTCTGTTCTTTACACCATAACAATAACCATTCATTTAAAGCAAAAAGCCTACTGAACTTTTCGTGTCCTCGTCGATACGTGGGAAGCGGTCCTGACACGATGATCGTCGTCGCGGGCGATGTGCGGCACACCGTCTCGATCAGGCTCCTGAAGACTGCTCCGGTGCTCTCGTCGCCCTTCAGGATCGAGAACACGAGCACCAGGGAAACAGTGAGTGTGCACTTTACCTTCAGCTAACATAGCACAGATGTGCCGGACGATGGAGTCTACGATGATCACAGCATCGCACTCCGTCTCGCGGAGGGGAGCGAAGCGGTTCCGGGTGGAGATCTCGAAGACCGGAGGCGGCGGAGGGGGAGAGGTCGTCGCCCGGGACCTGGCTCGCGTCTTCCGATGCGGCTGCACCCAGGGTCCGTGGTGTCGCCCGGGGCCTGGCTCGCGTCTTCCATGGCGGGTGCACCCAGGGTCCGTGGTGTCCCGGCGCCGGGGTGAAGGACATCTGGGAAGATCGCGCCCTGGGTGCACCGGGCCTGTGCAGAAAAACACACAGAGTAGAGGTGGTGGGAGAGTTAGCAGCGCGTTGTATACTTACCTCTGACTTGTGAACGTCAGCCTGGGATGTTTCCAGCGCGGCTCTCCGCTCTCTCAGCTGGGTCTGCCTCTCCACCAGGTCGCGGATCTGCTTCTCCACGGCCTCCAGCCTGCACTCAAAGGTAGACACACATCCACCATTAAAGCAAGTAACAGTGAGTAAAACAATGGTAATGTGTGTGAATAGAGTATTAGTAATGTAAGCGAGATTAGTGGCAACCATGATGCTAGCGGGCTATATGCTAATAGCAGACTCGGGAAGTCAAAATAGAACTAGTGATAACAAGGCGCTCTGATTGTTTTTGTTGTATAATACGATAGGGGATATATTCACACGTTATAGAAATGAAAATTATGGTGTATAAAATTGATTTTAAGAAAAAAAATTAGACGACAAAGAATTAACTTGACGGAGCTCAAACTCAAAACACATGGCAGCAACAAACAGGAAGTTGTTAGAGAGACAGCTTGTTAACTATACCATGAAATATATTGATTCTCGAATATGTGTAAGTAAACAAATGTTGCATATATAATGGGCGAGGGGCTAGTAGTCTAATGTAAGTGTAATCTATTTGCTACGCATAAAACCCATCTTGTTACTTAAAGGGGTCATAGGATGCCCATTTTCCACAAGTTGATATGATTATTTAGGGTCTTAATGAAAATTCTGTAACATAGTTTGGTTAAAATGTCTCAATGGTAGTGTAAAAAACTAATTTTTTACCCTGTCAAAAACAGGTATTTTCAGAGCGCGCAGTTTTGTAGCATTTTCCTTTAAATGTTAATGCGCTATGCTGACCCCACCCCTCACTTCCGAGCTGCTCTCTGAGGGACTGTTTACTTTAGCCGCATTCATCGTGAAACTTGCTAATTAGCACATTATTAGGAAAGGCGATTTGCAAAGATTCATAAAAAAAAAAACTTACACTCACGCTCACTCAGGGTGGGTCTAAGGTGAGACATCAGTCCGTCTGTGCTGAAATGCTACTGTCAATCAAACTATCGTGGGAGGGGCCTGTTTTTTGTGCTGTCACACAGGCATCTTAGATAGGCTCGATTTGAGAAAGGGGTAAAGAATTGAGCAGACAAAAAAAAAACACTGGGTGGATTTTTATTATTTTAAGGTGGTTGTGTACACACACTGCCAACACACATTTCAGTTCAAACTACTTGTAAAAGTGCCTGTAGCATCTTATGGCCCCTTTAAGTACTTTACTTATGAGTGTCATGTAATCAAATATTTTTAATACAACTTATTTTGTATTTAATGTGAATTTAATAAAAACATTGTAAGTTACTAATTATAACGCTTTCCTAGTGCAGAAAGTAAGACAAGAACATTTACATTATCAAATAACATTTTCATTGACATAAATCTAGCGCAAGTTTAAGCACTCTCAAAAAACTCCTGTTTGCCTGTAATCAATTAAACTGTCTACACTGTGATATGCACTCTGTTGCTTATGATTAGAGAATTTGCAATGAGATGAGAGTGCAGAATTCAGTCAGCGAGTGCGCGCACTGAACAAACCTCCACAGCGTTTCATCGATGACTCATCTGAACGCTTCTGATTGGACATTGCATTCATAAGCTCAACAGAATCGTCTCTGATTGGTTTAATGCGCAACTCTGCAAAAACGCGGAAAAAACAACAGTGTGACAGCGGTGACAACTGTGTTTACAAAGATTATATGCAGTATGAGGAACCGAACTGAACAACTAGTTGTTAATTATGTATTTAAATGAATATTAGAGTTGTGTTTCTCTTCTGTATGCGGGTTGCAAGGAAAGGGAACGAGGTACTCATTAGCCATTAGCTACTGCCAGATCTTGCTAAGGAAAAAAAATAAAGAACAAGCCCATAAACTTAAATCCAAATGGTTTATCATGGAAATGCACTACATAATATTGCACCTGACTATTTTATTAACTCCATAAAATGGATAGCTTTATGAGCCGAGCCCAATCAACAAGCCCAAATATGCTTAATTAATGTAATTTATAATAAGTGGACATGGCAACTCTTCAAGGGGTTCTGCGAGGCATTTTCAAATATAAAACACGATGGCTCTGTCGAGGGAGGTTTAGTTAAAATCGTGAACATAACGAGTCCTTGGTTGCTGTGATATTAGTGAACACATGAGACGTTAGAAATTTGCTATTGTTATTGTATCAATCATCCGAATTTCGAGTGAGTCCTGTTCTGTACAAACACAAAACGATCATTCAGGGGATTCACAACTGTATTTAAATGCAGTTGTCACTCTTCAAAGTGTAGTATGTATGCATTATCATTATCATATGTGAGGATACCAGCAGTAGTTGTTTACCACTAGCCAACTAAAGACTGAAGAGGAGAACAGGGTTTTGCATCATTGAAAATTGAGAATGCGTTTTAAGTTGTAATTCATTTATTGTTAATTACATCCAAATTGTAAGTCAAATAAATTAATTTATCTGTAATTGATAAAACACAAACTTTGAATGTTGCCCTTACAAAGCCTTGTTGAAATGTTTAAAAACAAGTTTAAAATGTACCAAACTCTGAAGTGAATCAGACTATCATAAAAAAACAAAGTGTGAGATAGACTACATAAAACTCATAATTAAATGTCTGCACAAGTTACAGAGGTTCAGTCTGAGATATCTGGTTAAATATCCCTTTAATTAAAGCCAAGCTGAATTCTTAACATCCAGGGACTTCATGTTTGTAGGAGTTCTGTCTTTCTCTACACTCTTAAAAATAAAGGTGCTTCACGATGCCATAGAATAACCTTTTTGTCTAAATGGTTCCATAAAGAACCTTTAACATCTGAAGAACCTTTCTGTTTCACAAAAGGTTCTTTGTGGCGAAAGAAGGTTCTTCAGATTATAAAAAGCTAAGAAAGATATGGTTCTTTAAAGAACTTTTGACTGAATGGTTCTTTGTGGAACCAAAAATGGTTCTTCTATGGCATCGCTTGAAGAACCTTTTGAAGCACCTTTATTTTTAAGAGTGTATTTGAGTTAATAGTTTAGGAGATCACTTGATATTAATAGGAGCTGATTTTAAATATCTGCTTCGCCCTAGAGCTCTTGTGTATGTTGGTGCCAAACTTGCTGTTCAGCAGTGAGAAGTTGCTAAGAGATTTAACTTCTAAACAGACTTTGAATGCTAATGAAGTCTGGTGCTTCTTTGGGCACATAATTTCACTGCAATGCTGGTTGTGCAGTTGGGGTTTCCACTGAGGAGGACTGAAAAATGTTTGAAGGTATTAAAGAGCCTATATGGAATGGTCTGACAAACAGTTTTCTTCCTGTGTTGCCATATTTCCTTTTGAAACAGCAAGTTTTGTGGGCATATGGGACGATTTTCTAATATTTCTAGATCAGTGAATGCCCATTTTTTAGGTGATTAAGTAATAATATTTGAACCAAACTAACAAGATGATTTGAAGCAAAAAATAAAATAAAAATTATTTTACAAGTGTTGTGAAAGGTTTCTGTAAAAAAATATATATATAATAATAATAAAAAAAATACAAATTTAGAAGACACATTTTATTTATTTGTTTACTTAATATGTATTTACATACTTTTCATTTATATGGCCTTGATCAGTAGATGATGTTGTCAGTATCTCCATAGCTCCATTTTTAGGAACATAATAACTGTAGAATCTATAAACTAAAAGTTCAATCAATCTAATTATTAATGCTATAACAAACTGATATGAAGCAAAGACATGAAACATCAATGGCCTGTTTAGGTTGCTTCCAGTCTAAAGGATCAAAAATGCCCTTAGCCTTGTTTATATCTAATGCATTCTTTCAGGAGACATTCATTATTTTCACTGCAATCTTGATATGCATCTATGACATATGTTCTTCAAAGCCACAGTGACACTCAAGGTACATTTTCAAAATGACCCTCATTACATCCACTCTCATTGAAGCTTTTAGAGCCATTTTGATGGTATTGAAATTATGTCCATAAATTACCATACAAGATCACCTTGCATGATTTCAGCTATGCAAAGATGCATATCATAGTGCATTATCTCTCTCAGAATTGATAAATACAAATTATAATAGAGATTGGGAAATAGAGACATGTCTATAAAACAAGGGGGAACTGAAGAAGGCCTTGCGACTACTTGTATATTAATAGAACAACTTTTTTTTAAATTGTATATATATAGAAAAAAATGTTTAATGCTATAATTATTTTGTTTATGTGTTCTAATATCACAGTATAAGATCCAGTCCATATCCAGACCAGATGGTGGATCAGCAGACGACCTCTACAGCCCTGAATGTCAGCGGAGACCATGTCAACTAGATGCGCCCCAGAGACAGATCCCCTGCGAAGACCTCATGACCTCGACGACCATCGGCACAAGACCACAGGAACCAGACAAGTCCTATGCACCTGTGTTGCAGCCTGGAATTAAACCACGCCATGCTGGTTTCGTCTGGCCAGAGGATAACTGCCCCCCCTGACTGAGCCTGGTTTCTCCCAAGGTTTTTTTCTCCATTTCTGTCACCGACTGAGTTTTGGTTCCTTCCTTGCCACTGTTGCCTTTGGCTTGCTTAGTTGGGGACGCTTGCCTGATTGCACAGACACTATTGGAAGAGAGCTGAACTGGGTGATGACATCACTGAATCATGAACTGACTTTAGCTGGAAAAATTACTCTGTTATTGTCTTGCATTATTGACAAACTATTTTCCTGTTTAACACTGTAAAGCTGCTTTGACACATCCAGTATTTTATAGAGCACTAAACAAATAAAGGTGACTTGACTATAAGTGATTTTTGTAAATATTGTAATTGTTTTTGCTGGAAACTTTAAAAAAAGTTTTATATAATTAAAAATGATAAAATTATTTACAAATGAAAGGGACTTATTAATTTGGTTATTTACACTTAAACCAAAATAAAATATTATTTATGATGAATGAGTCTGGCATAAGTACAGAACAATAAATAAATAAAACCTTATGTAACTCTTAGACTCAGAACAGTAACCAGTCCGGGGAGAGGGCTCCGAGCTCGGCATTTGCCCGAACGCAGAGCGCTCCCGGGAATCAGTCGACCGGGAGGAGTCGGGGTGGTGGAGGAATGCTGAAAGACTAGAGAGAATGAAGGTAAGGCTGCTATGATTATTTATAGTGGTTCTCTCTCGTGGTGGTTGGATAGATAATGTAATTACTGATAGTGAATTGGCCAGGTTGATTATCTGAGGGTGCTCCTCCCGAAATGTGCTAATAAAACATCACTTAGTATGATCTATTGTAAGACAGAAGATACATTTCCACTGCAAACCAGTAAAAAGGTAAAACACTATTATCTGAAAGGGGGCCCTAATGGTCATCTTACAACATGTGCAGAAAGTCCAAATGCCCCTAGTTATAAGCCTGTGCTGTTCTTGCAGAGAGGCCGGGACCCTTGTTGTCATTTGGAACAGAGCCCTGGTCTTCAGCTTCGTCTGGCAGGCTTGGAAGGCTCTGGGCCCTCTGGTCGAGTCCATAATCCAGCCCTCCTGTGTCCACACATCCATTAAATGCTATATTAATGTGTCAACTTTTGATGTTGCTTGGCAACTATAAACAATGAAACTCTACTTCACATCACACCCATTAATAACAAGTTATTTCCTGTCTTGAGGTGTTTCGGTTCCACTCTGTAAATAACAAAGTAGTTCTGACCATATATCCACACACACATATATATATATATATATATTGTCGCGGGGTGAATGAGAACACAGACTCGGTATTGGTCGAAAGAGCCCCGGAGGGTGATTTATTTGCCCACACACTGATCACACGTGCCCTTGATGACTGGTGCTCGGTGCCCGTCTCAGAATGGTGCTCGTGGGGTGAAGTGCCGTGGTGCAGATCCCTCTCCCTGGGTGCCTTCAGAGTCTGTGAAATAAGGAGAACAATCGTTAATGCCGCCTGGAGCTCTGGGGTGCTCTCCCGCTGGTGTCTCTTCTCCTGGCTTTTAAAGCCAGCGGGAACGAGCTCCAGGTGCGCCACTCATCGCACACAGGTGTTGTGCGTTGGTGATCAGTGTGGCACCGGCGTTTCCAGGGCGACACTAATCTGGACTTGGGATACTCGCCACATCCCCCCAGCCTGCCAGAGCTCCGTCAACACCCTCCGTAGACGCTCCAGGTGAGTCTCCCAGCCCTCGGAGTGTATGACGACATCATCCAGGTAAGCCGCGGCGTAAGCTTGGTGGGGCCGGAGCAAGATGTCCATCAACCGCTGGAAGGTGGCTGGTGCCCCGTGTAGGCCGAAGGGTGGCACCTGGTAATGCCAGTGGCCATTGGGAGTGCTAAAGGCTGTCTTCTCCTGGGACTCGGGGGACAGGGGCACCTGCCAGTAGCCTTTGGTGAGGTCCAAGGTGCTGATGTAGCGAGCCTTGCCCAGCCGGTCCAGGAGCTCATCCACCCGCGGCATGGGATAGCCGTCAAAGGCCGAGACTTGGTTGACCTTCCTGAAGTCGTTACAGAACCGGAGGGTGTTG
>NW_015505787.1:700916-701599 GCF_001515645.1 Sinocyclocheilus grahami
CGTTTTGTGTGGCTTCCTGGAGCCGAGGAGGAGCTTCTGGAACCCCGGCCAGTCCCGTCCCAGGAGCAGAGGTACAGGGAGATCCGGCACAATGCCCACCTCGATGGCCCAGGTCCCGGGCTCCACCGAGATCCGCACCGTCCGGGTCGCTACCCAGCGGGTGTCTCCGTGCACACACGCAACTGGGATTTCTGCTCGGGCCGGGGTCGTACCAGGGACGGTTGCACGAGGGTGACTGAACTGCCGGAGTCCAAGAAGGCCTGGACGGGTTTCCCATCCAGTTGTACCATCCTGCTGGGGCCCGGGGGACGTCCGTCCTGGTGCAGGAAACACCCCGCCACCCATGCCCGGGCCGTCGGAGCTGGGGATTCCGTGGGCATTGGCTCATCCGCCCCGTTGGGGACCACCGGTCTGCTGCCTGGTCGCGGTGCACCTTCGAGCGGACGCCGCTCCATCACCCTGCGGGGCGCCAGGCCCGCTCTCTCCCCTGCCTCGCGGGCGTTCGTTGCCACCGCCAGCTCGACCACCTCTACCAGGCTGTGGACATCCTGGGGGTTTCGCATACTGACCGGGCACCTCAGCGGGCGGGGCAGGGCCCGTAGCAGTCGGTCGATGAGTACTTTCTCAGCCACCTGATCCGGGGTCGGAGACCCCGCGAGAAGCCACAGGTGAGTCAATCGGGC
>NW_015505787.1:702226-723607 GCF_001515645.1 Sinocyclocheilus grahami
ATATATATATATATATATATATATATATATATATATGGGTTGGCAACTTTCTACCAATGTACGGTAGTTACAGTAAGTACCATCATTCCACCAAACATATAGTGTTCTGTAGAGTCACTGTTGGCCTACTTGTCTTAAACTCATCAAAAGAGTGCAGTAAAGCAAAAAAAAGTATGTTTCTTAATGTGCTTAAACACAAACCATCCATTAAGCAACCAATATGAAAATAATGTTTTTAAAGATAACTTAGTAGAAAATGTGACAAGTATCAGGAGACTGTTGCTTTCTTTCCCTGACACAACTAATGCTTACTATTTCCCTTTCTTCTGTAAGGTTGTTCTGCTTTTTTGTGTAAAAACAGCAGAGGAATACATTTGGAATAACTGCAGCCAAAGTGCCTGCCGTACTCCGCTGCAGCTTCAGGGAACGACGATAAATCATCTGCCGCCTTTTTCCTCCTTCAGCTCTTTGCGCACTGGTTCCCTTGTCATTGCAGAAGTCTTGCCTGTTTAAAACAGATGTAATTAAACCTCTCTTCTCTCATTAAATATACAGCTGTCTGCAGCAGAGCTCCCAGGCACCTCTAAGTGAATGTAAATTTCCATTTCATGGTGCGCACGAAGGGAGCGAGAGAGGAGAGTCGTTCTAGCAAGCCCAACTATCCTGCACAGCTGGCTGCAAGTAAAAATTACTGCACCCCTAAAATAACTGCCGCTTTGTTTCCATTGAAGCCATGTATGGAACAGTCCAAGCATTATATAATTCATGCGTTAGGTAGAGTCACAGGTCGCGTAGTCATAGGAAAATATGGAGCTTTGCGATATGAATAAAAGTGCACTGAATGTGGTAGAGAGTGAAATTTAACAGACTTCATAATGACTTCCTATCAAATTTGAATGAGTATGCAATATCTCCACCAGATGAAGGGACACTGGAGGAATTGCAAGGTTAATCACAGACTTAATGAACTTTCTTTTTTATATAGCTCAATTCAGGGACATAATATAATTGAATATGAATATTCTCAGCATTTAAAGATTGTAATATATGCACCACCAGCGGCTCTCTTAACCCCTGCAGTAACTCTCCCAGTCTGCCAGTCTGGTCATCCAAACAGAAAGACCCTCCCCTAAACTCATAACATTAGTTGAGCTGTTGCTGTGTCAGGCTGATTGGCAGATCCAAATAGCTCGAGTATTGTTTATAATGATTGTTTACAAATAATTTCCCCAAACATTCTGTCTGTCAGTTCTAGTTGGGACAAACAGATAGCCCTGCTTCCAAACGAAACCCATTGCTAGAGCCAAAGTTGCAATGTCACTCAGACAAACAGAGCAATGTTGAAAATTTATGAATGGCTTATTTAAAGGGATAGTTCACCCAAAAATTAAAATTGGATGTTTATCTGCTTACCCCCAGGGCATCCAAGATGTGGGTGACTTTGTTTCTTCAGTAGAACACATTTGATGATTTTTAAGTCCAACCGTTGCAGTCTATCAGTCGTATAATGCATGGCAATGGTAACAAAATCTATGAGAGTAAAAAAAACATGCACTGACAAATCCAAAGTAAACCCTGCGGCTAGTGACGACACATTGATGTCCTAAGACAGGAAACGATCGGTTTGTGAAACCGAACAGTATTTATATAATTTTTTACCTCTAATACACCACTATGTCCAACTATCTTTGTGCCCGTGCACGGCATCCGGTGCGTGAGGTGTGTACGCGCTCTGGCGTAGTTTACGCAAGCGCCGGAAGTGATCTCTCACGTGTATTCGTCACTCATTGTTTACACAGTGCACAGTCATTGTATGTACGACGGCAAATCAAATGGTATGTACTTGCGCTTATCCGGATTGTTCAAACCGACTTAAAACTAAAAGATTACGTTCTCTCGCGCAAACTCATTCGGGAGTGGTGACTTTCCACGTATTCCCAACTTCTGAGCCTGCTCGCCTGAAGTTATGGTCGATTGCTCTTCGGCTGGATATCAACACACTGTGACGAGTCGGCTGCCTCCCCCTAATTATCAGCATCACCCCGTCCCTTAATCGCTGCCCTTCGCCAGGCTCCCGACATGAGTGGGTGCGTGAGAGTGGAGGGGCGCTGAAATAGTCAGTGCTGGCGGCGTGTGATGGGGCACACCTGAACCGAATGGAGCCTCATCACCGCCGCTGTTTAAATGCTGAGCGCACCTCATCTCGGGAGACCGGTCTCTTCCCCGTGCATGCACGCTGGTGTCCTCGTGGGTCCAGGAGGGCCACCATTGAAGTCCATTATATGGAGAGTAATCCTGGAATGTTTTCCTCAAAAACCTTAATTTCTTTGCGACTTAAGACAGAAAGATATGAACATCTTGGATGACATGGGAGTAAATTTATTCTGAAAGTGAACTAATCCTTTAAGAAACTTCTTGAGATTCTGACAATACTAGAAATTATTATTTTGTCATATAGGAAAGCTGACATACAGTCCAGCTGTCTGTTTAATGTGTGCATCATATAATTTATAACACTTCATAATAGAAAGTTCCCCAAAAAACTTCACTTATCATTACAGTTATTAAAATCAAAATTGACAATAAGTGAGACATTGATTGGTATTTTCATGGCATTATCAAAACACTGCTGTTTGTTTAAGTATCCCGGCCAGCCTGGCACAGCAAAACCTCAACCAACTGTGTGGATTCTGGGTGGGGTTATCTATTTGTGAGACCAGTTTGAAAAATGTGTTTGAAAACAAATGTTTGGAAATACACAGTCAAATCAAAGGATTCAGATCAATTCACTAGTAGCTAATTCACACAGTACCAGGCTCTTTTTATCCCTGGTTCACATACCCTTACACAGATGGCACTCTGCAGTGAAAATGGTCTAGATAGTTATTACATCAACATACATCATTCTAACAGCAACATACAGTAGGGATTATTGACAACCTTGAGTTGAGGAGAAATGGTCATATCACCACTTCCTGGAGCCCTGCAGTTTAACACTTAAGGGATACTGGGACTTGAAGCATTTCTGACAAATAAGAGAATGCAGTGCAATACTGTGGACATGCATATTTATGTATATGGGGAAAACATGTGGGGGTGACCAATCGTAGACACTCTCGAGCCTTAAATAAATGCTCACTGCTGAAACCCGAGGTCTCAAGACCTCACTGCCAGTCACTCACCCTTCCAAAGCACATCTATAATTCAACTACATAAGCCCTCATACAATTCATAGAGCCGGTGTGTGCGGATGGGGGTAGGCATCCTGTCTTTAATATTCGGTGTGTCTTCTTTCACCTGATCCTGTTGTGTTTACGTTTTAATTTAAAGGCTGAGGCCAACGTCATCTTGACCACCCACCCGTCCCCTCAGCATGAAAGGTCGCATCACCCTCACTCACAAATTCAATTACATCAGTCGGCAGTACGTCACTCTGCCATGCCCTCCGCTTGAAGCAGCTGTCCACAATTTGCCCACTTTTCATTTTACCTAATATCTTCCACACATAGGACATGTCATGCCTATCTGTGGATTTTCTGCACTATAAAGATGTCAGTGAAAACCAGTCATAAATCAAATGGCTGCACTGCTAAAGTAGTGCATTATCTCTGAGTTATTTACATGGCTCAGGAGAACCTTATAGGAAGACACTGGGGTGGAAATATGCTGTATTTGCACATACACATGCTGTGTTTGCATATATCACTTTCCGCATCTTTAGTTTCATTACTTTGTTAAATTTATTAGTGGCATCTGCTAAAACAAACATCTATATTAATATTGCTAATACCAAACATTAGGGATTTGTCTTTTCTCAGTATGCATATCTAAACATTTTCAATAAAACCATTTTCCTGTCAAATCTAGTACAATTTAGTGAGGTTAAGAAAAAATAAATAAAGCTAGATTCTGATTTTACACTTGTCTTCAGTGCTGGGTAGTAACCTATTACATGTAATCTGGATTATGTCATAATCAGATTCCAAAACATTAAGTACGTGTGATTTGATTATATTACATTTAAAATAATCGTAATCAGACTACAATTAATTTTATCGATTAGCTGATGATATATTATTTACATGGTCATGTGGATAAACAGGTATAATATGCTTTATTTTGATTGTTGTAATGGCAGTGAATGGTGGTCGAGATTTTGAAGCAAAATAAAGTGCATCCATCCATCATTAAAAGTACTCAACACGGCTCCAGGGGGTTAATAAAGGCCTTCGGAAGTGAATTGATGCGTTTGTGTAATAAAATGATCCATATTTAATATATAGCTCCGCTAACTTAAAAAAATTGTATGGTAATTTTAATGGTAATGTTGTTTAATGGATTACGTTACTAACTAAAATTGTTGTCAAATAATTTGGAATCAGTATCGGACTGCAATTTGTAAGTAATCTACCCAGCACTGCTTGTATTGCAATTTATCGGTCTATCTGTCTATCTGTCTGTCGTATACACACTTTTTGTTCTACAGAAATTAATAATACCTCAACTCATGGGGCTTGTTGTTTATGTATTTATTTTTTCCTAAGAAGAATCACAAACACCAAGACTGAAGGAAGGAGCCGGATCATATCTGGAGACTATAGAATATCATAGATGCAACCATTCCCTTCAATTAGAAGCCACCCAGGAAACAATTTCTTCTTCAAAAAAAAAAGTAAACATTTAGGTCTTACAAACATGTATATTTGTTGGCATAACCCGTGCTGTGCAATATAAAAACCCTCCCCAATTCTAAAAATAAATGTTTAAAAACATCCTAAGTATTTTTGAGAAGTTTCTAGCTTTCATTAGCCTTGCTATTTGATATGCAGTATGCAAATATGATTCACAAACAGATAAATAATGCAAAAATAAACTGAAGCATGAGTCAGGTCCAGCTGTCAGTAGCAGGTTCCAGGCCTAAATAAACACATCAGCTCTTGAGGGACCAGTGGTCCAACAGGGCTCAGCAGGGGTGGTCACAAATAGGAAAACATCTCTTCACCTTCTCGTCTGAATAACGACTGTCACTCTTCCTGGACAGAGCTGCACAAGCTGGGAATGTGGAGCTCTGTCCCAATATGTGGACTTGCTCTCAGAGTTCCTGGAAGTTCTGCCATACCTACCACAGCTGGTTATTTAAAGAGCCCTAAACCAATGTTTTAATGTCACTGTGTTCAGGCAGTAGACCACAGAACCAGGCTTTTCACTCCAAACCAAGCTGCTATTCTGTGTGTTGTCATGGCAGGCAAACCGGTAACCTCATTGGTAAAAGCTTACAGTAGGAACTCCCCTCTTTTCGATTCTTCCAGCTCTCCATGTTTTACTAAATATCTGTCTGGAAAAGTATTATTGTAACTCTTGTGGTGAATGAGCTGTGATGCAGGTACACACAAGTCTATTCATTATATATCATCGTGTCTGGGCCCTGCCCCCATACATGGGGGTTTGAATGTTTAGAAAGTTTCGTTGCCATATGTTGTCTCCATTAAAACAACACAGTCCACTGAAGTGTGAAGTAATGTCATCAGAAGAATGAAAGAGAGGCAGTTAAATAAAAATAACTACTATTATCAGTTTATCAGGTCCGTTAAAACACTATGATGTTCACTCCAGTAGCAAACAAGCAAAATATAATGTGATACAGTATGTAAAACAGTTGTCAAATATCGAAGACCTTTCTAAAGTAGTTTTACCATTTATTATGCAAATAATACCAATCGATATAAGATATTCTAACGTGATATATTTATTAAAAAACACGTTAACACTTTACTATAGGGACCGATTCTCACTATTAACGAGTTGCTTATTAGCATGCCCCTTATTAACATATTGGCTGTTTATTAGTACTTATAAAGCATTTGTTCTGCATGACCATATTATACATCCCTAATCCTATACCCAATACCTAAACTTAACAACTACCTAACTATTAATAAGCAGCAAATGAGGAATTTATTGAGCATAAAGTCGTAGCTGATGGTTTGTTAATTGCAAGAATTGGACCTTAAAATAAAGTGTGACCAAAAAAACATTCTAAATTGCCAAAAATGACAGAGTTTTGGCGTTGTTTGCATTTTGTTTTCATAGTTATCGAAGGTAATGACTGAAAAATAGTTTGACCAGTAGCGTCCAGTCATTGTACATAATCGACCAATTGTGGCATGCGAAAAAGGTGGGATATGCAGATAACAGTCAAAGAAATGCAAATACAAATACACATACATATAATGTATGAGGGCAGAGAATACGTCATTAGGAAAACAAAGCCAAAACCTGGACATTTTGGGCAATTCAGAAATCCTGGCCAGGACATTTGTACTGTAAAAATAAAGTTCACAAACAAAAAACAAAAACAGAACACTGATGTTCCATTACACCTCCACTGGAAATATGTGTTGGGTCAGATAAGATTAGATGCCCATTGCGTCACCTGGCAGTGCTGAGTGTTCCGATATTTTCAGTTGTGATTTTGTTGTTACAGGGGCCTGATCTGTTTTCACACTAAATCACCTGCAACCCTCTCCTTCTTCACCTCCAGCCTCATTAGAATTACCTCACTGTCAGGTCCGGTCTTTTCAAACATGTGGTAAGAGGATTAATGGATATTTTACGCAGCGGTTATGTCTTCTTTTTTTTTATGCTGTCTGCGAGGGCCTCTTTAAGGAAAAAAGAAAAGGAAAACAAAGCCAAGGGTAAGAGTAGGAAAGCAGGAGTGGCTGTACTTCAGTAAAGCGTGTAATCTAAAAACACAATTATCCAACAAAACCCCTCCATTCCCATTCCATGAGCACTCCTCCTGGGTTACAGCATCACCCACCTCCAGCCTTCCAATAACAGTGGGAGCCTCTGGGATATTTTCGGCTTTCCCAGATTTCCTTGCGGGAGAAGAACAAACACGTAGCGGTTTTGGCATGACCCCTCGTACTCTCTTTCTCACTTTCCGTTCCTTCTTCTCTCGGCCTGTGTTTGTTGGCATAGCTTAGAGCTTTATTAAAGCGGAGAATGATTGGTTAATAAGAATTTGAGGAGGGGTTTTCCTTAGCTTGGATCAGTTTGATCTCCCCGTCGACGTCCTAAAGGGAAAGAGGGGGGGTGGGAGATTCACCAGGTTTTGTGATTTTTTTTTTTTGATTGGTGAGAATGGTAAACATAATGGGCTTGCCAAAAAAAATGAAGGCAAATGCAATTATCCGTCCATGAAAAAGGTCTTTGATGGTAGGCCTTTTCTTTTGCTTTCTCTTTTGGTGCTTGCATTCTCTTGAAACAGGGAAAAGGCACCTTCGGTTAAAGGAAGGCGCAGAGGCTGAAATGCGATCTTTGTACCTTGTCGAGGCATCAAGCACAGGTGTTCCTACAAAGGGACTGACACGTTTTTCAACTGGCCCAAGAGAAGAGGTCAGGCAAAATGGCACAATCTGAAATTCCTCCTTGAAGGCACGTTGTAAAAACATGGAGGAATGTCACTATTTGACAATGGAGGGGCATGGGAGAAGGTCTTGTCTGATATTGAGTTATGTATCATTTAGAGAAACAAAGTTAAAGTCAACATGAAACTGCATTAGCAACTCTTTTTAGATCAATAATCATAAATTTGAGTGAAGCAGTATATTTTATGAAAAATGTAGGGCAGGACTTGGTTAAATTAATTGACTGGATTGGGTATGGTGACACTGGTGGGCAAAGAAAGGTTTAGCAGGTGTTTATATGAAGACAAACATTTGATATATATATATATATATATAATAACCTGCACTAATAAAATGTCCTCAGTAAGGCCAGGAACATGTATCACAAACAGTGCAAAACAGATATGTTACCTGTAAGGCGATATCATTTTAGCAAATTAACCATTGTTCCCATTACATGTATGTTTTTACTTCATGTGACAATTTAATATAGGAAAATCTAATATACACATATCACAAATTTTCACTTGTTTTAGCTTGTTTATAGTAAATACATAAATAAATAAACAATCCAATGTAGTAACACTAAATACACATTTATTAAAGAAATATTCTTCGGAAACAAGTATTAATATGTAATTGATATATTAACAGTTCTGCTTCTCAATTCATCTCATTTTTAGATAATTTAACGATGGCAAAAATACTTTCTAAGAATATGATTTTTTATTTTATTTTTTGCAGTAAAGGTAAAAGTAAACTTGTTGACTACAAAATGATGAAGAGATTCAAAATGCACTAACCTAACTTTTCTTCAGGTGAACAGCTAAGGCTAACAAGTAAATTTAGCTTTCATATAGACCAGGGGTGTCAAACTCAATTCCTGGAGGGCCGGAGCCCTGCAGAGTTTTGTTCCAACCCTGCTCTAACACAGAAACCTTGTAGTTTTCAAATAAGCCTGAAGGACTTGATTGGTTGGATCAGGTATGTTTAATTAGGGTTGAATCTAAACTCTGCAGGGCTCCGGCCCTCAAGGAACTGAGTTTGACAACTCTGATATAGTCCACATTTAAAGGCATCTTAGGTGCATTTCTCTGAGATTTGCCTCTAGCTTCCTTGCCTGAATGGGAGAGACGGATCGGGGACTACTGATAGGACATTTCTGTGAGAAAACCATTCAGAGCAGAGAAAGCTGGGAAATACAACCCAGAAAGCAGCAGTAAATGGCCACTCTGAATGACCAGTCTCTGTGACTTAAAAAAAAACATGTTGCTTTTGGCTTCTCTCCGTCTCCCTCTATTTGCAGTTAAGTCAGGATTAGAAAGGCGAGGAGAGAAAAAAAAATCACGTCTTCCTTTAGATAGAACTTATTGTTTTTCTGAGACAGAATTAAGATGCACAAGGGGAAGAAAGATCCAGCTCTCTTGCACGTCTCATTATTGACTCTGGGTAATCTTGACTCCACAGAAAATTCTAAAGCAGCTGGCTGCAAACCTTTCGGCTGAATGCACAAGCATACAATATCTTGCTCCAGCCCTGAGGCTGTATCCCCCGTCTCCCCGCACACATACACAAACACAGTCTCTATCCACACCCCTCCAAGTCTTCCCTTCATCCCTCTGGTGGCTCTCTGAGCCAACTGGTCTGGAAAAGGCACGATTTGTTGGTTGGGAGAGGCAACTGGTGCCAAGAACAACACAAGCTCTGGGTCCTTTGGGAGTGTGGCACATTGGTCTTCAGAAAGATACAGCCCGGTCAACGTCACTTAGGTCCAATTCGGAGCCGAGACTTCAGGGTAAGACTCGGGGTGAAATCAAAGAAGGCTGGAGTCATTTCTGCTCAAATAGACGAGCTTCACCATGAAGTGGGATGGGAATTTGACTGAGCTCTAAAGTAATTGAGTTCCTGTGTAAACAGGCAGCTGGTTGAGGAGTCGTTTTAAAAGTGTAAAGCAATAAGTGTTAGTGGTCAACCTCAACTTGGCTAGACGGATACTCACAAGCCCAAAGAGTGCAATGTTGAAATGTTGTACTTACCACAAGCTAGGGGTAGGCAGTATCAACAAAATCTAATATATTTGCCGGAAGTTCAATAACAGCAACAAAAGTTGAATATGTTATTTAAAATGAAAGGTTCTTCATAACAAACATCCCTTAAAAACAAGTTCTGCTATAACCCCCACATCAGCATTTGAAATTAAATTATCAGTGTATTTCTGCTTAGTATATTTGGATTTTACTCCATACCAAACTTTATCTAAAACTCCTGTACAGTAGTCTTAAAAGAAACTAATTAGTTTGAGATGTAGGATTAAATATTGGCCTATTCATAGTGCATTAGCCAAATAGATATGAGCATCTCAATTATTCAAGATTTGCTTTGTTGGTGTCATCACAGGACAGGCCATTCAATGAGTTATTATAGGACTAGAATGTATTGACCATATATGCATTAATACCTTCTCCACATCAAATAGTACTAGATGCTGGATGACACCTCGTTTGAAGTTTTGATGTTTGATCGAGGTGTGTTTGATGCTTTCAAAAGGGTGGGGGAGGATGTTGGTCATAAAAGAAAGAAGAAACCCACTTTGCTCAAGTTGTGAGGCATCTTTTGAAGTGTCAGACCAATGGGAAAATGAATCAATGGTCACATGACTGCTTCTTGAGTTGAATGACAAATTCAATAATGAGGAGCATGTTGCCTACTTTTATAGATTCAATAATAATAATTACACAGAATCAGACGTTACATAAAAGCAAAAATATGTTTTGGATGTTGCGGTTGAATCCCAGGATATATTCAGTGCCTCCTTTAAAACAGTATCTTAATTTAGAAAGCAACAAATAATTTAAAGTAGTTAAACTACAGACAAGCTACCTTTCTGAAAAAGTAGTTAGCTAGATTACAAGTCACTAAGAAAATGTATCTAACTATTTTGAAGCTTATATAGAATTGTGGTACTATTTTAACCAAAATGATGCAGAATGATTTGATCGGCGTTTCAAACTGATTTGAATTGCTTAGCTTGCAATTAGACTCAAGAGTGAACCACTTGCCAATCAAGCATAACTAGTTTATACTGAAAACAAGTACACTACTTGGTTGAACAAATAGCTTGCTACTGGAAACGCTACCCTGTTTGAAAAGTAGAGCTGCTACTGTCAAATGCAGTGTAGTTACAGGGCTCATCTGATGAAAATCTGACTTTTTTCCATGCTTAAGTGCTATAACGTGTTTAAATGTCCAACGTGATCTCATGATAATTCGTATGTATTTTACGTAACATGTGGTTCTATAAAACGTACATTTACTTACGTTTTTACAGGCACTAAAACGTACAATACTGATGTATTTCCAGCATCTAAACGTACAAATACTTACGTATTTCCAGCATTTAAACGTACAAAATTGACGTATTGATGACACCTAAAAATGTATCCTTATGAATATTGAAATCGCAGCATTAATTTTATTAGTTTTTAGTTGTCATATGAATTACCTTGTTTTCAATTGCATTATTAAATTGTTTACTTATGAAATGATAACATTTCGTTTTGTTGTGTGATTTCTGCTGCCAGCTCGTTTCCAAGAATATGCCTACACAATGTTAAACAAGACTTCACTTTAAACCTTAAAATAAATAACATTTCTGCAATCGTTTAACCTTTACTTGTCATATAATGTTTACTTTGATTGCCATGGGCCACAAAAGGCATTTTTTCCCAACATGCCATGACTAACAATAGAACTATAAAATACACCAAAAACGCAACATAATTACAAAACGAAACAATTTTATTAGTGCGCTGTAATCCAAATCTTCCGAATCCATATGACTGCGAGGAACAGACCCAAATTCAAGCCTTTATTCTGCAATCTTCTTCTCCATCCCAAGCAGCGAGTCCAGTGACCGTGAGCAGCAAAGCCTGCGCTGACTGACGCGCTCTTTACAATTCAAATGTTGCCGCCTCAAACGACAGGTTTTACGGCAGGATAATCGAATGCTCATTGGCTCTCGCCTGCATTCGTCACAGATTGTGACATGCCGTGTTTCTGGTGAGGTGTGTTTGAATGATGTGCGCGCGCCTTCACGAGTTCACAGAGTGGATCGGGAAAATTATCTGGATAATATTTTCAGCGATTAACAACATAAATTCTGCTCTGAATCACACAAACCTACTGTATTCCGCCAGAGAGGACTGCGGGTGCAACACATCGTCATTTGGATTACAGTTGGTGCTGCTTTTGATATTTTTGCCATAAATAAATGATTGTAATTGCATTTATCTGTCTATGTTTTTTATACTGTACAGAAATGTTTAGGTTTATAAGTAGGAGTGGGATTAGAGACTATACAAATATTGTAATGCTATATTGTTACTAAAATGGTTATTTTCCTGCATATATCGGTCATTTGCATTTTATATCCTTATATATTCGCTATGAAATGGGTAGGTTAAGGTTTGGGGGTAAGTTAAGGGGTCTAAAAATCTAAATTGCATATTAATAAAATTATAAAAATGCATATTCGCTGTAAAATGGGTAGGTTTAGGTTTGGAGGTAGGTTAAGGGGTCTAAAAATCTAAATCGCTTATTGATAAAATTATAAAAATGCATTGATACGAATATCTTAATGATATAAAAGATACGTAAATATTTGTACGTTTTTTAGCTAAAAATACGTAGCGATTTGTACGTTTTAAACGTTGAAATACGTCTAAATTGTACGTTATAGCATTAATAAAAACATACAAAAATGTACGTTTTGTGCTTGTAAATGTTATGTAGTAATACCTACGTATAAACATGAGACCAGGCTGAAATTTCTGGTGCATCTACCAACTCAGAAAACGTTAAGAAGAACCCAGTGAGTTTGGTTTTGTAAGCCTTTCTCTGCAAGCATGTGAGGAAATGAGCCGATCAGATTTCTCTCCCCTTCTGACAGGGGTTCTTATTATAATATTACCGCCCATTAATCTCAGCCGCCATTGTTGTTTTCGCAAGCGACAGTGGTGCACTTGTTCTGACGCCATGGCAAAAGTTTGCGGAAAACATGCTAAATGTTCTGACGTTGGCTGCACAGACTAACACAAATCATTATTTAGAGTCCCAGTCTCAGAGGAGACAAGAGAGGAGTGGATTTATTTTATTTTTAGTGGAAATCTCGGAAGGGGGGTGGGTTGCGCAGTAACTCATTATCATTTAAAGAGACATACACCAAAACGGGTGGTGTGAGCAGAGCTGTTTTTGACAAGGCAAAAAGGGTGTTGTTTACACAGCCATTGAGTGTTTTTAAGCAAAATGTGTTACAGACATTTAATGAAGACCGTAATAAATCATGCCAACTTGTGGAAAATGTTCATCCGATGAGCCCTTTAAGCTAGTGGCGTCGCTACATGTACTTCACTACTTCATAACACTGGATTTATCACTCACTTTATCAGGTTTCATAATTCAGTGCATGTGGCATCCTATCAGGGTTATGTCTATGTCAGTCCTTTTTACCTTTCACCTCGACAATCCTCAATAAAACTATGTCTAAAAGTATTCCAAATGAAAACATGAAGGTGGATAAATGTTGACTATAGACTGAGGTGTTGAGAGGAGCGAAGGAACTGATTATTTTTTTCATACATGGCCAGCAGTAAGTCAGATGTGCAGATGGATAGAACTCAGACAGGGTGATTCTACTATATATGCAAATCCTGCTCAGACATGCAGAACGCACAGGCATGCTTTAACTCATGGTGAGCAGAGCTTGTTGCGACTTAAATTTTACAGTCTTTGAAGTGCTTCTTTAGCACACGTGCAGAGTAATTGGAGGACAGGGGACAGCTTTCCAATTAATTACAAACTGTTGGCTCCTCAAGTGAAAGCAAAGAACTATAATTAATGACAAAATGTCAACTACTCAAAGCTGTTGTAAAAGTAGGCTTAATCTCATTCACTTGAATAAAAGTGTTTTTTATATTTTCATGAAAATTGGGAGGGTTTTGAAGGATGGAAGAGAAGGTAAAACATATAAGGCTAAATCTTTCATTTGACACTGTACACAAGTCATGTGACTGATCGTGAAGCAGTGATTTTGAAGATGTGTATGTGCAAATGAGTTTCAGAGGGGGGAATTGTACATCACATAGCACCCTGAATGTAAATCCGTTCCACATACAAAGCTATTGTATGATTTCAGTAGACAGAGTTCTTAAGTCACATGGACTACTTTTATGATGTTTTAATTTCATGGATCTTGAGGCCACTTTCATTGCATGGAAAATTGCACAAAGGATCTGCTGGATGTCTTGTTTTGTGTTGACCACAGAAGAAATACAATCATATGGGTTTGGAACATCATGAAGGTGAGTACATTATTACAGAATTAGAATTTTGGGGTTTTGGGTGAACAATTCCTTTAAACTTAAGTTCTTTGAGATCTAAAATCTTCCTTTCATAATGAGTAATGCTGTATGCTTTTTCAAAATAATAAGGGAGTTGTTCTCATAGATGAACAGACTGGTCCCCTGGCTAATGGAAAACATTGCATTCAAACATCCAAAAACTAAAGTTATAAAATATAATCAGAAAAAACTTCACATGCATTCAGTTGTGGTCGAAGCTTATCCCTATCTTTCAGTGGGGGTCCTGTCTGCATAATGCACCTCCAATTGCTGTTTAAATAGTGGAGGTATTCTAGTGGAATGTAATAAATCAGCAGTGAGATTTTTCGGAATTTTACCCAGCAGTCCCCACTCTCTCCGGCTCCTCAGATGGCTTCAAAGAGCAGGTATCCCACAAGACCCCAGGGGGCCCATGATTGAAAGCTCGGAAGGATGGACTGACTGCCAAAATCTTATAAAGAATGTAACAGAAGATACATACATTATTCATATTAAATTTTAATGCCCGAGGTACATTCACAAACACGGGGGGAAATAAGGGGGGGGGTGGAGCAAAAAGATTTATTGAAAAATGTCACAGTCCTTGTCAGGGACTTAAAAATTTGTTATGCCAACAAAAAGTTGCTTGCATAAAGCGCCTATTAAATGCTTTTCTTTCTGCCTTTTTGACTTTGAATATGGAAATCAGGCAGACTGAGATGAGAGGACACCACGGTTCACAAGGGCCAAAGGTGCTTTAACACACTTCTGACTGCTTTACCCAGTCACAGTCAGTCAGGTAGCAAGGGGGGGGGTGGATTTAATTTCTATAGATTAGGTGTGACAACTTCAAATATTGGGGGAATCTTGGGTGTAAAAGGCTCGAGCAATTTTGCCCTCCACTGGGAGGTTTCCAGATGTCAAACTACCAAACGATTAGCATGGCACACACATTAAGAGGAGGAGGGAGAAGCGTGCCACTGCAGTAAGGAGAGAGCAGCTTCCCTGCAGGCCCGGTCAGCCCAGCACTGCAATCCACTCTCCACTCACACGGAAAATCAGTTTTCCTTGCTATGCTACGCTGTCTCAAAGATGTCGCCACATAATCAACTGATATCAAACTGCCTTGGAATGGCTAACTGTCTCAGTGGAACGGAAAAATAGAGCAAACCCCTTGTTTGTTGAGCAAAGTAAATTGATTCTAGATTGATTTGCACATTACCACTGCCATTGTGTAAACTTGGTTTAGTGTTCATTCAAAATCTCAAAATTCTTCCTGATTCCAAGTCGTCCAAGAACATTCGAGCAACATTCACCCAAACTTAGCACAGTCTTTCAGTTTATTTCAACTTTGCACCTTCTCTAACTGATCGGACTTTTCCCCATAGTGGACAAACACATATCTATAAAGAATCATATAATGTAATTCCAACTAGAGTAAATTTACACCCAACAAACTCTGATCTGGCACAGTATGCTTTTCTGACTTTGTCTATCTATCAATGCCTCCAGAATACATTAGCAATCACTCATCACATCTACATGTTTGTCTACATACCTTTCTAACTTCAGGCAAGACTTTGTCAAGCTAAGATTCAAAGCTAGTCTTGTTTACCGACAGACTGGTTTGTCTATCAATCACTACATGCAATTTGCAGAGAACGTATTGCCGAGTTCATCATATGGTTCTTTGAATGCAGGAACAATTACATCACAGATTAGTCTTGTACATATTTTGCCTGAACAATCATCAGCCTCTCAGGTGCAACAGTGTGAAATACATTTGTCATCAGCTTTAAAGCTTTTTGTGACCGGTCGTTTGAAAGTCAGACAGGCTGCTCGACGTGATAGTTGGCTTTCCCGCTGCTTAGCTTCTCTGCAACCCAGCAGGTTTGATGATTAAATTTAGGGCTCCTGTCAAAGCTGGTGACAGGCCTCAAAGTGGCTTCTCTCCCGATCCCTGTTATTATTGCATGGGTGATATGTTCCATCGCTCTCTATTAGCAGCCAGAGGTACTCCAGTAAGATGGTGTAATGCGCTTTGGGCTTAGGCCAATGTCATTCGCCCTTACCCAGGCCATGACAGTGCCGGGGCTAGGTCGATTTTCTGCGCCTTGCTGTTACTTGCATGTTCAAAGTGAAGATGCGGCTCTGTCACAAGTCTGGAGTTTGTCGCAAGATCCTCTTAGTGATGGATGGATGACATTACATTGAGTATCATTGAGGGATTATTGTCAAGAATGCTACTGCAAACAAACCACACAACAGCTTTTAATGGACTCCTAAGTGTCATTTAAAGGTGGAGTAAGTGATTTCTGGTAGCCAATGTTGATATTTAAAATCACAAAAAAAAAACACGCCCCTACTCGAAAAGGGTCTCGCCCCTATTTCGATAGCTCCGCCCCACACATACGTCCGCAACCCAGGCAACGATTATGACAAACGAACATATTCAAGCAAAAGCCAGCATATATTAGTTCTGTGAAACAAAGCAAAACCAATGTTACTCGCCTATCGAGAAGAAACAAAGCAACCTCGGCGTCCGATCGCAGGCCTTCCCGCTCCTTGAGTTCTCTCCAGTGCTGGAAAGCTGATCCGATATGTACACGGGTCCTACTTCTTGCCTTATCGTAAGCCTTCTTTTGTTCTGCAGACGTTTTCCTCCCTCTTTTGTTTTTTATCCACCATCTCTATCTTTCTGTCATCGCTTGGCTCGGCTAATGTCCGTCCTGTGCACTGAGCGCTCTCTCATCCCCATCATGAGTAGACACGCCCCTTACTGCTGATTGGCTACAAGTTTGTTTTGGTACTCGGCCCGATGAAAAAATACATACCCCACCTTTAATGGACGCTTTTGCACAGACCTCAATGACATACAGTATTTTAGCTTTATTTTGGCGGGGTAAATCTAGGAAGCTAGTCAACACTGTATAGTATAATGCTGATTAAGCTTACAGCACAATATTCCCTGAGATGGCTTTAGTGAGATATATATTAGTAAATTTGCCAACTTTGATTCTTTTAGCTCTTTCTTTCATTTTTTTTTTATTTGTATTATTTGTATTCTTTTTTTTGGAATTCATGTTAGTTATCCAGGCTCATTGAAAACGCAGCACACATATTACAAGCATTATTTCACATTTCATGGCGATTTCAAATTGGAATGTCCAGTGAGTGCTAAAACACGAGTTCAATACGTGACCATGGCCACGTTTTTATTACATTGGTTCCGGCATGTATTACAGCAGTTCAGAACTCAGATGTCTGGGGAGTGTTGCTAAAAGGTTAATGCTCTATTATGTTGGAAAATAACAAACCCCCCACACCAAACCCAACCCTAAACATGATATAAAAACACATTCGCTGATGCAACCGTACTATTTTAACATCCTTGTATGCTGTGTTGAGGTGATTTGTTGAAACGTTGACCTCACAAGTGCAATGTCGTAGCATGTGAGCTTCTGAGCAAACCTACTGCGTTAGAAAACCCATACATATGAGGCTGTATATGTAATGTCCAAAAATATCAGTTTTCAAATCTCACAGCATGTTAAAATTGTTTTGAGGTTATAACATGCTATTGCTCAACAGGTGAGTGTTAACACTGTATGACTCTCTGTCAACTAGTATGCTTCATATTATTGCTGTTTGTCATGGAAACAGAGATAAATGACAGTGGCAGTTGTTTAGGTGAGATGTCAACAAAAAAATTGTCTGCTTTTTCGAGTTGGGACAGTGGGACATTGCCTTTAGCAATATTAGCTGTACAGCATCAAAAGCTATCTCAAGAGGAGCCGCTTAAGAACAAGATCCTATAGGATATCCAAAACTAGGTAAGCTAGTTTTCTATTTACCACCAAAATACTGATAGAGTGTAGCAAGAACTCTTTAGACTGAGGTTGTGGCCTTAAGTGGTGCTTAACAGTAGCTGTTAGCAGAGGTTCAACACGTATATTCCTCTTTCCACTACTAGCTCCTTCAATCAGTTCCCTGGGCCAGGGTTTGCCATTAAACCACAAGTAATTGTTCAGTCCCCCATAAGTTGGGTTTGTTATCATGCCCCTAAGAAAATCCTTGGAAAAATGTTTGTAAGGTTAATGAATTGCCAACCAGCGTTTACAGCAAACACAGGGTTACCAGCCGCTGTGGCTGTCCTTGAAGTCGGCCACCCCGGGGTCACCACTTGGTAGAGGCACAGACAATGTGGCTGATTGGAATAGCAAAACATTAGCTGCTGAGATTCAGGGGTCAAAGAGTGGAGACTAGGTAAATGCAAGGCCATGACACACTGAAAAAAGGTAAGGGGCACAGAGGGAGAAAAGATTGGACATTTATGAAATTAAATTGGCTTGAATTATGATTTTAACCCCGGTACATTTGAATTAACACTGAATAACAGTCATCATATCATTAAACTGTGATCTAGTCAATTATTATTATTTTTTCTGAAAATTCTGAATGATATACAGAATGATATGAGCTATAATGTAGACTTGCAATAATCACTGCACATTGTAAACAGATTCAGTTAACTAACCACTGGATTTAACAAGATGACATCAACTCTCTGAAAGATATTTAGAGTTTTGTTTGAAGCATTCAAAAGCAGAACTGTATAGTCCAGTTTGTTTATATCTGTTAAATAATCAATAATCAAATTACTTTTAAATGGACAGAAATTGTGTTCTCAAAATGTACACTCAAATGCTCTAAAACCCTGATTCTAAAAAACCCTGGTCTGTTTTTGTGGTATTATAATTTTTAGATTTATCAGTCCCCAAACTACACATTTAAAAACACAAAGCTGTGTTTGGCCTCTTCCAGTCTAAGTGGGCAGTACTTGGCAAGAATAAGATGCAAAGCAGGCATGCTGACAGTCAACGGGTTTGAAAGGTCCAAAATCAAAGCCTGCAGGGATAACATCCATGCACACACTCAAATTACACATCTTATAGACACTGAAATTATACTGTACAGAATCAGGAGACAGGAAATACAATAGCATATACTTTAAGAATGCCAAAGAGCCAACTAGAGGTAGGATAGCAAGCAAAAATAGAGTTTCTAAATTTCCAATGTTGGTCTAAACCAAAAATGAGACCAACACATAATATTCTTAAGTACTGACCCCATTACATCCTTTTAAACATGCACAAACTGATTTAGCTTGTACTAGTGCTGATGGAACAGAATACTAAATGCACTAATGTGTTTAGAAAAGCAATTCAAGAGCTTGTCTTCAAATCAATCCAGTTAAAAGTTCAATATCACACAAAGCTAACGAAGGGTTTCCAGTGGCCCTTGTTTCATAAAACCACTTTAAGGCCATTTTGAAAATCAAAAGTTTAACCTCAGCTCAGAATAAATGGTGTGTATTGACTTTTTTTTTTTTTTTTTTAAAGAGAAATCTCCGGAAAGCCAGCAAATCCCACTTATGGAACACATTTAAAAGGAGAAAGCCTATTAATGGGGTTTTAAATGAGGCGAGCTCCCTCTCTCCCTGGCTAGAGTCGAGGGGCCCTTTTAGGTTTCATGAGTGGGGTGGGGGGTTCGGTGCACCTTAGCGCTACCTCATCCTCCCGGCCTTCCTTTCCATGGTGGGTCAGACAATGAGCTAGCTGTGTCCTCCACAGACAAGGCTCTGGCCTGAGAGACCATACCCATTGCTCTGGGGGCGGAGGGCTAATTCAGGAGGGGTAAAGGGAGGGGGCTTGCACACTGTGGGAACAGCCCCGACGGACAGCAGAGAGGCAAAAGCCGCTCATCATTTGCAATTCAGATCATGAGCAGCCAGTCCGGGAATCAATGGTGCTGAATCAATCTACCGACTGCAAATGTCATCTGCATTTTGATTCTTGACCCCCTTTCTGACGCTCCCCACACTGGGGCCATTGTCCTGTGGGGGCCACCCCTCGCTGTGTTCTCGCGTTCCCTGCCCAAAGTCCCACATTAGCCAGGCAAAACCCACAAGCCGCGCTGCCTTTCAGAGCAGCCCCAGTCACTGCTATTTAGCCGTGTGTTCTGCAGGTCTCTCACAGCCCCATAAAGGAATTAGGAGTGCGAGACAAAGCTGAAATACCAGTCGCTATTTGGAAAGCTAAATGCCGTTAACCTTTGTGGCCATTGTGACGTATAACAATTTGTGTCACAAATCTAGTTAAAATGTAATGGAAAATCAGAACCAAACAAAAAAAATGGCAAAAGTCACAGTGGTTGGAGCATGTTAGCATGATGAATGCCACGGCCAAGGGACCAACAAGGGATGAGAATGAGAAATAAATGACAATGAGAATGACATAAAAAACACACATTTGTTTCGTTGTTGTTATGGGATTTGTGCTAATTGCTTACGGTTTAGCTACACTCTTTAGCTTAAAAAAAGTAGATAACTATAGGGTTATAGTTGTTTCATAACCACATTGCACTTCTTAGGTTTGTTTGTGCTGTTTTGAGTTTTGAGTTGTATGTTTTATGTCAGTTCTCAGACTTATTTACTTAAGGTATTGATAATAAAATGCAATTAAATTATAAAATTATCAAACAAAAGTAATGATAACAAACTTTTAAACTGCAGTGTACTGTGTGTGCATTCATTTTCTATAATTTTTATTAGCCAATATCACATAAGTTTCAGCCACTGGCCATCCTGATCTCTAATAATGATAAATAAATAACCTGAAATGCTAACAAACACTAGTCAAGCAGATACCTATACTTTTAATGCACTGCTATTATTGACTTTTATCCCTCCGGGGGATTTAAAAAAAATATATACAAAATAGAGAGAGAGAGAGAGTTTAATTAATTCTGAGAAATTTAATGTCATCTAGGAATATTCAAAAGAGGTCATATTAATTAATTACCTATTCCTATGACTCACAAATCCAGATCGTTTGATGGTGTTTACAACTACAAAAAAGATGTAGCTTTTGAATTAGCCATTTAAAATGATTTACGCTTAAGTCTCTTCTTTCAGTCTTTCATCTAACGCTCGAAACTTTGAAAAGAAAGAAGCACAGGCACACTCACACAATTGTGATAAACAAGCAGACAATCTGATTTTTAAATTACAGAAGCTCAATAGAATGAACAACAAATCCCCAGTGGTGTAATGTAACAAAGTAATAATACTTCATTACAGTACTTAAGTATTTTTTGGGAGAATCTGTACTTTACTTGAGTTTTTATATTTCAGCCAACTTTTACTTTTACTCCACTACATTTCCTAATTAAAATGTATACTTTTACTCCAATACATTTCCCCGAAGCATATTCGTTACTTACTACAAAATAGTCAGAAGTCAGAAGAACACAGAGTGCAGGAAAGCAGGTTTGACGAATCAGTGGTCTGGTGTCTGCAAGTTAGACTCCTAAAAACATCTTTGCCCCTGTGCAAACAAGTGCGCGCACATCCGCGGATGATTCATTTTCTACTCAAGTCAAGTCTGGGGTCTGCGATATACAGTAGGCCTATATCTTCTGCGATAATATGGTAAGTGTTGTTGTAATGATGTGTGATCTGACATTATCAAGTAGTCTATATCAACAAATCACACACAGAGTGCACGCACATTGATTTATTAGTCTATTAAAAC
>NW_015505787.1:724378-754106 GCF_001515645.1 Sinocyclocheilus grahami
ATCTAGGAATATTCAAAAGAGGTCATATTAATTAATTACCTATTCCTATGACTCACAAATCCAGATCGTTTGATGGTGTTTACAACTACAAAAAAGATGTAGCTTTTGAATTAGCCATTTAAAATGATTTACGCTTAAGTCTCTTCTTTCAGTCTTTCATCTAACGCTCGAAACTTTGAAAAGAAAGAAGCACAGGCACACTCACACAATTGTGATAAACAAGCAGACAATCTGATTTTTAAATTACAGAAGCTCAATAGAATGAACAACAAATCCCCAGTGGTGTAATGTAACAAAGTAATAATACTTCATTACAGTACTTAAGTATTTTTTGGGAGAATCTGTACTTTACTTGAGTTTTTATATTTCAGCCAACTTTTACTTTTACTCCACTACATTTCCTAATTAAAATGTATACTTTTACTCCAATACATTTCCCCGAAGCATATTCGTTACTGACTACAAAATAGTCAGAAGTCAGAAGAACACAGAGTGCAGGAAAGCAGGTTTGACGAATCAGTGGTCTGGTGTCTGCAAGTTAGACTCCTAAAAACATCTTTGCCCCTGTGCAAACAAGTGCGCGCACATCCGCGGATGATTCATTTTCTACTCAAGTCAAGTCTGGGGTCTGCGATATACAGTAGGCCTATATCTTCTGCGATAATATGGTAAGTGTTGTTGTAATGATGTGTGATCTGACATTATCAAGTAGTCTATATCAACAAATCACACACAGAGTGCACGCACATTGATTTATTAGTCTATTAAAACGCAAAATTCCAGGCATTCTAAATTGTAGACGGCAAAAATGCTTCTTTATGCTTTTTATATTTAAATAATTTAATATAGTTAACTTAATTTATATCACACAAAGAGCACCATTTTTTCCTGCAGATATCAGCATGAACACATTTAATAATAATTGTATACAAGTTCAGTAAAGCAATAAGTGACTTAAATTTTAAACATAATATTGCTTGTTCCCTTTCATGGGAACTTCGAACTGCGTCCTCTAGGGGTCGCTATGGGGAACGCCTCGTCGTGACTCGTATCTGAAGCATACATTGAAAAAACACCAACTCGTTGGCCGGCGACAGCCATGACGTCACTACCGGTGCGACTACAGTATAAATCGGTGCCGGGAGCTACACATCGTTCTCTTCTTCGTCTTCATTGAATATTACATTATATATTATTTCGTACTTAAGTACAATAAATATCACATACTTTAAGACTTTTACTCAAGTAATATTCTAAACGGTGACTTCAGCTTTGTCATTTTCTGGTAAGATATCTGTACTTTTACTTGAGTATGGCTTTCAGGTACTTTATACACCACTGCAAATCCCACATATACACATATCCATTTTGTTAATGTCTTTGCCTAGTTTTGATAGACTAAATACTCGTATGTATTTATCACTGGTAGAGTTTCATCATGAGGTCAAAAACATACTCTACTTGAGTAGTTATCACAGACATGAATGCTTGGCAAATGCATTGCAACGTTAAAGGGATAGTTCACCCAAAAATGAAAATTTGATATTTATCTGCTTACCCCCAGGGCATCCAAGATGTAGGTGACTTTTTTCTTCAGTAGAACACAAACGAAGATTTTTAACTCAAACCGTTGCAGTCTGTCAGTCTTATAATGGAAGTGAATGAGAATCACGGCTTTGAGAGTAAAAAAAATATACACAAACAAAACCAAATTAAACCCTGCGGCTCGTGACGATACATTGATGTGTAAAGACACGAAACGAATGGTCAGTGCAAGAAACTGAACAGTATTTATATCGTTTTTTTACCTCTGATGCACTGCAATGTCTAAACTGTCCTGAGCGCGTGCCCTCGACAGCCGGCGTGTGAATCGTTTTTTTCTTCTTCTTGCTTCACGGCGGATCGCAGATTTATAAGTGCATTACCGCCACCTATCTCTCAGATGGACCATTAACACTTCTAATTGAGATTGTAGATAGAGTGTCAATGGTCCATTTGAGAGATAGGTGATGGTAATGCACTTATAAGTCTGCGATCCTCCGTAAACCAAGAAGAAGAAGAAAACGCTTCACACGCCGGCTGTCGAGGACGCGCTGAGGACAGTTCAGACATTGCAGTGCCTCAGAGGTAAAAAACTATATAAATACTGTTCAGTTTCTTGCACTGACCGTTCGTTTCGTGTCTTTACACATCAATGTATTGTCACGAGCCGCAGGGTTTTATTTGGTTTTGTTTGTGTATGTATTTTTTTTACTCTCAAAGCTGTGATTCCCATCCACTTCCATTATAAGACTGACAGACTGCAACGGTTTGATTTAAAAATATTAGTTTGTGTTCTACTGAAGAAACACAGTCACCTACATCTTGGGTGCCCTGGGGGTAATCAGATAAACATCACATTTTCATTGTTGGGTGAACTATCCCTTTAATGGACTCTACACACGGCCTACTGCCAAGTTTTTTTTTTTGTTTTGTTTTGTTTTGTTTCCTGCTTAAATCTAAGCGGCTCTTCTTGTACCATAACAAACTGTGGTAGTAGCAAACTTTTTTGTCATTTTTTTTTACAATTTACACTAACTACAAGACAAAAAAAATATACAATTAATCAAATAAATCCTGATGTGCAGCAGAAACAAAAAACAGCAGCATTTAACTAACAGTATTACTCAGGTTCAGCTGTAAGTGTGGCATTAAAAACACTGATACCACGGTTTTTACATTATTAAATGACACTATCACAACAGCTGAGGTAATGTCACTCTAATGGAAAATGTACTCAAGTTAGCAAATAATGTAGTTAAGTTTAGTCAGATTCTCTCCAAAACTGCTAAAAGTGTCACGTACATGCCTTAACCTAGACCACAAACCAACCACAAAAAAACACTAGCTGTCTACAGAGGCCAGATGCTATTTTGAAATACTGATGTTGCAGGTCTTTTCTTGCAGGCATTATTCCTGACTGAATTCATCCTGTAGCAACACTAGAATAAACTTATATATCCTCCTATAGGTAAAACACCAAGGGACCCAGACATTCAAATTTAGGCAGTGCACAGTCATAAATGGCTCTGGTTTTGAGTGCTACTGAACAGACAAACACAGTATGATTATGTTTTAGCAGCACAAATCAGCAAAATCACTGGCATTTTATTAGCAGCGATTTGCTAAAGCATCATTGCTATTACTAGGGATTTGAAAAAAAACTCCTAATAATAAGTATTGCATTTTGCCCTGTTTGTGCTACAGTCCTTGAAAAATGTGTGGCTCGTTGAAGAAAATCAGTTGCCCTTATAATTTTCCTTTAAGTTATAAAGTGTGTTTGTATGCTAGGGGTTACAAAGTATATAGACTCTATCTACGGTACTCCCTGAGAGAGAGAAATGGGAGAGAAAAAAAAAGTATATGTGTGTTAGTCAAGGTTACAAAGTGCATGTTACCTCTTTCCCTCGCTGTCATGAGAGACACATGAAGAGTCTCCCAGCTCACAGCTCCTCACTGCTGGTCCGCTTCCGTATGGTAATGATATACAGTGCATTAACTCAGTCTGAAAGGCTTCATTTGGGAGACTGTGGGCCCCGTCTTCTTATGTTTCCTGCACAGTAACACCACGCTCGGGTCCAGGCAGCGAGAGCAGCAGACTTGTGTTTATTTATGAGAGCTTCATCCTTCTTTCGCTTTCTATCATTCATGAGGCTGGAGTTGGATGGCCAAGTCAACCCAAATCCAATTCAGTTCAAACCACTGCTGAGGAAGAGAAAGTTGAAAACACAGGCAATTTAATTTCCCACCCCAAATCCAAATGGCCCCAACGATAATGACTTGATCAGTAAGCAATGCTTGCTGCATTTGCGGTCTTTTTGGGAGGACATTTCTTGTTTAGTTGGGCCCAAGTTACAACCTTTAAAAACACAGATAGAGTTTGATTGACATGACCACCACTGACACTCATGCAATCTTTATGTGCCTCATATTTTAGGAGCTGATTACCCACTCGTTCAATAAATAATTGTTTGTGTTAAGTCTTACGAGCTAACCTGATAACCCGTGCCGCGACAATGCTCATAATTCTGTCCAGACCTCCTTATCCGATTATGTCCATTAAACATCAGCTGTTTGGTAATCCGTTCCTAAGAAATGAATGGGGGAAACAAATCACATCCATGCTAAATACATTTAAATGTTCCAACAACATGGAAAATGTCGAGCAGTCAGAGCAGTGAATATTAAAAAGTAAGTGTACACAGATAACATATTTACTGTGGATAATGTCTTCATTAACATAAAATTTCCTGTTTATGCCCTACAAATCGTACAGATGTAACCCAGTGTTTGACATTATAATGTTTATACAAAGCCTTTGTGTGAAATTTCCAACAGTGGCTAAAGAGTTAACATTAGCCTGTGTTATGCATGAGTATTACACTGATAAGGACTCTATGTACCTTTGAATCAAAAAGTAAATAAAAATAAATAAATACTACTACTAATAATAAAGACTGTTAATTTGTCTCATGGTCAAACTAAACCTAGAACTGTTTACCATTTGGTTGTCAGGAATATTTTTTTGTTGACAGTCAAACTCCTGCAAAGCTAATGCTAACATCACCATTTTGTTTCTTTGTGAGTCTTTTTCCAAAGACACTTTCAAAATGTATAAATTCCAGCCACTTACTTTGCTGATACTTGGTTGGGTAAGGAAATTTAGAAGCCGGACACATCAGTCAATATGATTTGTTGCATGCTAGTGCTAAGGCGAGTGGCATTTTTATTGTAGGGGCAGGGAACATTTTGATTCTTGAGATTTTATTGGACAAAAATGTATATAGCGGAAGAAAAACCATCAACATGTTCTTTTCTATTTTCTCAAAAAGATGTAAGTTGCATATGCATATATCTGCTAATTTAGTCACATTTTAAGAGTAGGCCTACTAGTATAGAAATGACCTTAAAGTTAGCATGTTTCATATTTTGCAGATGTTTTACCCAAATCAGTTTCTAAATACTTATCTTTTTGACTAGCCTCTCATAAACTTTTATGACACAAAGTATGAGTATCAACCATTATGGACAGAGTATGAGAATACAAACCTCATACACAACATTAACAGTGCAATCAACTTCCCAGCTGAGCCAGCACACTCCATAAATCACTTCCTTTTCTGTGCTAGGTTAACTAAACCCAGCACTCCCTGCCAAAACGACAAGAACTATTTATCACTTTGGCCATTGTAAATGCTAATTTATTGCTTGAGAGGATGCACATGAGTTGAGTTGACCCAAACCAATACAACGATGTGTGGAAATATAAACAGAGCAGGAAATTCAAATGGTTGGAATGACAGTTAAGGCTGATAGTACGTCTGTCATCATGTCTATATTTACTGTAACATGTTTATTGCCTTTAGCATGTCCCAAATGCTACGGCACGCTTAGCCTGGATAGAAATATAAGGTCCCCCCCATTGTTGGCCATTAGCAACATGCTTTTCAGAATGTCATTTATTATACTATACATTTATCAGTCCGTAGCTGTCATTTCCAACAAAACATGTATGTATGTGTGTGTGTGTGTGTGTGTGTGTGTGTGTTTGTTTGTATTTTTAAATGGTGTGTAATTTCCAACCAAGCTGCAGTTCTGTCAAATTATGCATAATATGTGAAAATATTATTTAATTGTGTATATTTAGGATAATTACAATGCTGGTTATGAAATTTAGCAAGATTTCCACCATTGACATTCCCCCCACAAAATCTACACTCTAAAAAAAATGTTAGCTCAAAAATAAATAAATAACATAAAAATAACATAATAACATAATAAAACAACAGTTTATATATATATATATATATATATATATATATATATATATATATATATATATATATATATATACATATTGTTGTTTTTATGACAGCTTTGAATGAAATTACTTTCAACCAACTATATTGAGTTAAATATAGAATTGAGTTTCAATTGAATACAATTAATTTAATGTACTGATCAAAATTATTGTCAACAAAACTCAACAAAAGAATGTCTGCAATTTAAAAGGTATAATTAAATAAATACACTAGAATGTTTAACTTGCAACCATGCATTTATTGAAGTTGTGGCAACAGGTCACCTGAATTTTTTTTTTTAGCGTGTATAGTGAGTTGAGATGTCCTGGAAGTTACATTTTCAGGGAAATAAATAATGTCTTTTTTTTCTGTATACTGTTAGTGACTTTTAAAAGCATTTTAAGATTAAAGTCCACAGGACCGAAAGTGCACATAAGAAACACCCAAATACGAAGAACTGAAACAATGCATTTATTGTAAAAGCCACTATACATTTGTTGAAATCAGGATGGCATTTTTTATTTTTTTTTATTTTGGGGGCTAATGTAAGCCAGAATGGAGACCCCACTCACCACATGTTGAGTACTTAAGCCCCGAGAGGGCCGTGCGGCTGCCCTTCCAATAAGACTGTGCCTTGTAATTAGAGCGGGATTCTGGAGGGTTGCTTCCGCCACTTGAAGACAAGATTTGGCAAATGGGAGGCACAGCTGCACACAAAAGTTTTGGAAATATTTTGTAGCGGGGCTTTGCCAAGTCCCAGAGAAAGAGTAACAGCATCTGTCCAATGGCACTCGGGAAGTTGGGAAATTCTTCTTGCTTTCCAACAGCAGGGATGGAGTATGTCACCATTTTTATGGAAAGGTTGTCCAAATTTCCTTTATCCAAATGGCACTTGATTGTGCAGTGGGGCCTTAGGCAAAGGATGACGCTATGTTAAGTGTGGACAAATGGTGTGGTCAGCAAAGAGACAGAGCAATGCACACCAACTGAGATAAGCCTATTTAACTAGGGCACGCAACACAATATGCCTCGGCATTGTTGCACAGATACGTAACCCAGGTCACATTGTCTCATTGAGACATCAGGACAACAGAAAGCAGTGATTAAGAACAAGATGGATTGCTGACTCTTAGGGTCAGCTATGTTTGAGTGTCTGCTGTCATTGTTTGCCCAAGAAACTCCACGTCTTCGTCTGCTTTTGATACCATCTGTGCGAGGCTGAGAAAGAGGATATATTGTCCAAAAAGGGACCTGCAGTGATTGACCGCCCCACCGAAGCGTTAATTACAAAACCATTGTAGCTTTCAGCACGGCCCCACTTTTTTTCTCAGAAAGTTTAAAGTTCGACTCCAAGTGCCAAGCAAAACATGCCGTAATGGGCATTTTCTGCCAGAGCAAATTTTGTGAAACACAACTGCCCTTCAGTTTGTTTATCATGGTTGATGGCAGAGTAAATGCCGCTCCTGGGCAGAGGACAAAAGTTCAAACTCTGGTTCTATTTGTCTGTTTGTTTTTTCTTTGTCCGAGTGCTCCAAACATGTATTTATCTACTCAGTGTTCTTATGAAAATGTTATAATTAAGATATGTCATTTTATAGTGGACAAACTTAAAAACATTACAAGCAAAATGTCCCTTGACCACTTTATGACATGGCTTTGCGAAGGCTTAAGAGCTGCCAGTGTGCAGCCTAGATGAACATACTTAATTTGCTCTTTTGCTGGAGTTGCGCAGTAACAAACTTAATTACTGCATGGGGTGATAGAGTCATCTTCAGATGTATGTGCCATTAAACCATAAGCGACAACATTTCGGTAAGTTGCTAAACACATTTTAAACAAACTTGCCTATTATTATTTTCTTCAAACTCTTGTTAATCTTTCATGCTAATTCATGTATGCTAATTCCTGCTATAGCGCCCTGGCAGTAACACTGAGAAACTTAGTAGTCAGACACATTTCGAAAGAATCAACACACAAAATCTAACTTGTGCAGGTAGATGTATCTGCATTTGCGTATCTGTATAAACTATGTCCAGGGTCGTAAACTCTAGCAAAGGCATAATGACATAATGTTGATTACCGAAGAAAATGTAAGACTGATTTATTTATTTTTTTCAAACTAGTCTCATGTTAATTCATATAACGTTTGAATTGTGTGGCCAAATAATTAAAATGTAGGTTAATTGTGTTTTAACTTTTTGCATCGTAATATTTTTACTACCATTGAATGAGTCTTAAAGTGACCACATTTCTACTACTTCTACCAAATTACAAGTGTTTCCGAATTTCACCCCAAAATAGTGCCATTGGTTGTGTCAATGTTATTTTATCCAGCCCAAAATTGTCATTTAAAGGGATAAATCAACCAAAAATGTAAATTATTTCATCATTTACTCACCCTTCACTTATTCCGAACCTGTGAGTTTATGTCTTCTGCTGGACACAAAAGAAAATATTCTGAAATGTCCCTTGACCACTTTATGACATGGCTTTGCGAAGGCTTAAGAGCTGCCAGTGTGCAGCCTAGATGAACATACTTAATTTGCTCTTTTGCTGGAGTTGCGCAGTAACAAACTTAATTACTGCATGGGGTGATAGAGTCATCTTCAGATGTATGTGCCATTAAACCATAAGCGACAACATTTCGGTAAGTTGCTAAACACATTTTAAACAAACTTGCCTATTATTATTTTCTTCAAACTCTTGTTAATCTTTCATGCTAATTCATGTATGCTAATTCCTGCTATAGCGCCCTGGCAGTAACACTGAGAAACTTAGTAGTCAGACACATTTCGAAAGAATCAACACACAAAATCTAACTTGTGCAGGTAGATGTATCTGCATTTGCGTATCTGTATAAACTATGTCCAGGGTCGTAAACTCTAGCAAAGGCATAATGACATAATGTTGATTACCGAAGAAAATGTAAGACTGATTTATTTATTTTTTTTCAAACTAGTCTCATGTTAATTCATATAACGTTTGAATTGTGTGGCCAAATACTTAAAATGTAGGTTAATTGTGTTTTAACTTTTTGCATCGTAATATTTTTACTACCATTGAATGAGTCTTAAAGTGACCACATTTCTGCTACTTCTACCAAATTACAAGTGTTTCCGAATTTCACCCCAAAATAGTGCCATTGGTTGTGTCAATGTTATTTTATCCAGCCCAAAATTGTCATTTAAAGGGATAAATCAACCAAAAATGTAAATTATTTCATCATTTACTCACCCTTCACTTATTCCGAACCTGTGAGTTTATGTCTTCTGCTGGACACAAAAGAAAATATTCTGAAGAATGGTGGTAACCAAACAGTTGACGGTAGCCATTGACTCACTAACCATAGTGTTTATTTTTTCTTTCTCCATACTATGGAAGTCAATGGCTACCATCAAATATTTGGTTACATTCTTCAAAATATCTTATTTTGTGTTCAACAGCAGTAAGAAATCCATACAGGTTTGGAACAACTTGAGTAAATGTTGAGTAAATGATGAGTATTCAGTAAATTTAACTTACTGAATTCTGAACCTGTTGTACATTTCTTTAGGTCACTTCAGGACCACGTAATGTTTTCCAAACTGCATATCTGAGCATAGTGTTATGCTGAGGATTTATTGAATTTGTTGACAGTATAGAAAACAATGAAATCACAAGATTGCTGTTTTCTTTTCTTACAGGCATGTTCGCTATCCATAATTTCTTCCCAAAGATCAAATTAAGCTCATGACCGTTCACGTTTGGATGACTTTCCATCCCAAGAATAGTGCCTGGCAGATGAGACCAAATAATCTCACGCATTTATTGGCAACCTCTCTTTGTCCATTCAGTTGAGTTCGCTTTACCAGAGTGTTGCTCTGTTCTCACATAAATATATTTACAGCGACCTCCGCAGCCATTTGAACATTATACCCAACTTTACATCTGGCCGAGTCTACAACATTCCACTAAACAATTTGATTTCAGTTATCCAATCCACACACTTCCATTTATTTCTGTGGGGTATAATATTCTGACCACAACCATCGTTTCTAAATATGTACATATAAATTGAATTATTACCCTGAAGAATCGGTGGTCGTTTCGGATGAATCTGTGGCCACTTCTGAAGCATCAGAATGAAAAACTCAGCCCAGAATATCCCTCAACAGATTTTCTCACCTAGCGTGTAACCATCAGACAAGGCGTAAATATTTCACACGAGGAGCTAGGTGAGTCTTGAAAGTTCTCGACCTAGTTCAGGCACTAGGTGCAACGATGCCTGAATGTGCTTGCACTGCATTCATAAAACATACAACCTCAGCCATTCCGATCAGTTAATTGTATCAGCCTCGCCTGTTGTTGCTGCCGTTACTGTTGTTGTTTAGGAGATTTCTGAGCATGCCCAAAGGACCTGCTTCTTAAGTTTGAGGTGGCTTTCAGGGGAGAGAACGGTAGAGAGAGATTCTGCACTTAACAGAACATTCATTATCTAGCTTCCACTGGCGGCCCTAACAGACCTGTTTGGATAGCCATTAGAGGGGAAGGTGTTCAGGGGGAAAGAGAAAATAATGAAGCCGGTTTCTCCTGATTGGCATTCCCACCAAAGCCTTCACCCTTTTTTGAGGGGATAACAAAGCGGCGCTGAGATCTGCGGACCGAGTACTTTCACAGCTTATTATGCTGAGGGTTTGTGGAAGTCCTGTAACTATAGTCGCTCTTCACTGTTACTGTTGTTGTCTTCAATTGTCAATCTTTGCAAACAAGTTCCATTGCATTAGCATTTGTGTGGGAAATAGGCGAAGTTTGAGACTGTCTGTCTTCCTGCCATAATGAGGATGACCGTGAATATTCATGAGCAAAGAGATATGACTTCAAGCTGGATGCGCAAATGAATGATTTTATGGAATAAATCAACCTTTGTAATTTCACATTTGTGTTATGTGGAATTTTCTATGGTTGAATTCACAAACAAATTACCCTTACGACTACAAAAAAAAAAAAAAACTGTGGTTATACAAATGGTAATCAATCCGCCAAACTACACGTTTACTGTAATAAAACCATAGTAATTTTTTGTAAGGGGACTTTTATGAGCCGGTTCAAATGAGCCAGCATATGTACATTGATTTGAAATGCACAGTTTTATCTGCAAGATTCAATTCCGATCTGCAAAATGTTGTCATCATTTGACAATGACAATGCAGATGTTTTTATGACATTTATGATTTGTTGTGTGTGAATCTGCTGCTTTTAAGACCCTACTCAGATGTTTATATACAAATATGATGGCTAAAATGAAAACATTCCTGGAGCAATCTTTTATAAACGTCTCAGCGACATGTTTACTTATTGGGATGAGCGCAATCATTTTAAATGACCAACTCAATAAAAAATTCTACATGCACTCATAAAAATGGTGGCTCTTTATTGGCATCTATTGTTCCGTGAAGAACCATCAACATCCATGAAACCTTTCCATTGTACTAAAGCTTCTTTTAAGTGGCAATGGATTCTTCAGATTCAAATTGTTCTGAAGACTAAGGGAGATAAAAAATTTACTTTTATGAAATCTCTGGAACTTTGTGCCCTTTAATTTTAAGTAAAAGAAAAAAAAAGAAAAGAAAATCATACTGACCAATCACAATCAAGTATTCCAGAGAGCTCTGTAATAATATATAGACGAAGGGCCTGAGTTTTTCAATCTTCAGTCCTAAGAATTTTTCAGATAACTTCTCTGTTATTTCAAAGATATTTGGTTGAGCTAATTTGATTTTTTTTTTTTCACTTCATTGCATAACACCTCTTGGAAAGGTCAGCAGAGGAAAAAGTAAGTGTCCAGATGTGAATCTCTGAAATTAGCATGTCCTTCATCAGAGCGAGCAGCCAGTAAAAGAACGCCCTAGCACGCTATAGCACAGGAAATTAGATGCTCTCTTGGGTCTCCACTGCCTTCTGTGGTGACTATAAAGAAAAGTCTGGAAAAACTCACTCCATAATCATGCCTAGAGCCCACGGTGGCAGTCCAAAGAAAACAACACTGGACTGAATAACCTCATTAATTTTCCTGAGGGCTTGTGAAAAAGTTGATTTGAAATGCACAGTTTTATCTGCAAGATTCAATTCCGATCTGCAAAATGTTGTCATCATTTGACAATGACAATGCAGATGTTTTTATGACATTTATGATTTGTTGTGTGTGAATCTGCTGCTTTTAAGACCCTACTCAGATGTTTATATACAAATATGATGGTTAAAATGAAAACATTCCTGGAGCAATCTTTTATAAACGTCTCAGCGACATGTTTACTTATTGGGATGAGCGCAATCATTTTAAATGACCAACTCAATAAAAAATTCTACATGCACTCATAAAAATGGTGGCTCTTTATTGGCATCTATTGTTCCGTGAAGAACCATCAACATCCATGAAACCTTTCCATTGTACTAAAGCTTCTTTTAAGTGGCAATGGATTCTTCAGATTCAAATTGTTCTGAAGACTAAGGGAGATAAAAAATTTACTTTTATGAAATCTCTGGAACTTTGTGCCCTTTAATTTTAAGTAAAAGAAAAAAAAAGAAAAGAAAATCATACTGACCAATCACAATCAAGTATTCCAGAGAGCTCTGTAATAATATATAGACGAAGGGCCTGAGTTTTTCAATCTTCAGTCCTAAGAATTTTTCAGATAACTTCTCTGTTATTTCAAAGATATTTGGTTGAGCTAATTTGATTTTTTTTTTTTTCACTTCATTGCTTAACACTTCTTGGAAAGGTCAGCAGAGGAAAAAGTAAGTGTCCAGATGTGAATCTCTGAAATTAGCATGTCCTTCATCAGAGCGAGCAGCCAGTAAAAGAACGCCCTAGCACGCTATAGCACAGGAAATTAGATGCTCTCTTGGGTCTCCACTGCCTTCTGTGGTGACTATAAAGAAAAGTCTGGAAAAACTCACTCCATAATCATGCCTAGAGCCCACGGTGGCAGTCCAAAGAAAACAACACTGGACTGAATAACCTCATTAATTTTCCTGAGGGCTTGTGAAAAAGAAAATTCTTCGCTCATTTATCAATTTGTCTCCATGCACAGAAATAAAGGTGTTCACTGTTTCGACATGTGAAACGTGTTGATTTAAGAGGCCATTTCACTACCTGGGAAAAATGCAGGGTCACTGCACAAGTATGTCTGATTTGTCCAAAGACTGAGTATAACATTTCCTCAGACTCTGCTCCTGAACAAACGCCTCGAGTACATAATATGCCTCTACAAAAGACCAACATTCCACAATTCCTGATGTTGTCAAGCAGGAAGATGTGTGCTTATACCTTGGAGTTACACCTGGGGCTGTGTGTCCGTGTGCAAACGTGCATCTGTGTGAGTGTTTGTGTGTGTGTGTGAGAGAGAGGTGTTGTTATTGCCGGAGATAGCGCATTAAACCCAAGAGAGTCATAGCATACACGCTCCATTAGCTTCATACGGTTTGTGCTGACCTGGTAGAGGCCAGTCAGTAATACGCTCATTAATATTTCAGAGCGCTGCTCACCTGGCCACAGGCTACATGCAAGCTCCTCGCAACAGCCAATCAAATTCACTCACCCCTGAGAATGAGGTCTTCTCCTCCTGGACTTCACAAGCTTTAATGAGCTTGATGGATACACAGTATGTTATGCGTGTATACTACAAACAGATATACACAGCTGCTGCTTTGTGAAGTGTCTGGAAAGCACTACTTCTACTGGTATTAATGGTATCATGCATGACTGTGTTTGGCTGGATTTGGGGTTTGCATTGCACATGTGACCCTCTGTTTGAACTCTAGTTTCACACCAAGCTGAAAAGACTTCAGTTCTTCCATATTCTGCTTCATCCTCCTCCACACTGAGTATAGAGTACTCTAGTAGAGTCTAGTGTGATGCACACCAGCCCACACTCTCACAGACACACATATCTATCTATCTATCTATCTATCTATCTATCTATCTATCTATCTATCTATCTATCTATCTATCTATCTATCTATCTATCTATCTATCTATCTATCTATCTATGTCTGTCTATGTTGCAGGACTGCAGATTGAATCTGTTCAGATGTTAGATCACATTCCAAATCAGATTAGAAAAGATTGGATTGTTTGTTTTCTCACTGTTCTGGAAAAATCACATGTGTCACATGCAGACAAAATCTGATTTGGGCCTTTTTCACCATGTAATGTGAACATTACACCAAGGTTCCAGTATGAGTATCCTCAGGGCTGAAGATGGGCAGTAATTATATCCAGGGGCCAGCATGTCGCTATCTGACACATCCTTTTATGGCCGGACCACCCTGGATTGAGACAATCAGATGCCCCTCTGGGCTTCTCACTGACTTACAGTGCCTCCAAATGGTATTTGGACACAATGTCAGTTAATTGCATTGCATGTATTTTCTACTTTAGAATTGCTATATGTTTAAACTATTCATTTTGTAACAGTTATTTATTTATTCCTTTCCATAGTTTGGTTATACAGTATATGTGTTACTGTCATTCAGTTATGCTATACATTCCCTTGACCTATGTTCCTAAAATTTGCCTTGGCTCATGCCACCCAAATTTGAGACTTTCATACTATCTGTCGTTTGTCATCTTAATTTCTCCCACCCTTGCAGAATGAAAATAATATCAACTGGTTTCATGAAGTGCAGCCCCCCCAAGAGCAGACTGTGAAATATATGCATTTCTCTCTGATGGACATGCATAGGAAATATTATCTGATCTACAGCAGCCAGCCATTGAAACCCCGAGCTGGAGGGTCCCAACAGATGGGACCCATGGAGACGGGAGGAACTACCATAGGAGACACCCTTCCTTGCCCGAAGTGTCCTGGAGTGGGCCGGTGCGGACATCTGTCAGGGTCCCCAGACAGCTGACCGACAACCATCATACAGGCTATGAAATATGTATGAAAAGAGGATGTAATGTCTTAAAAAGGAGGGCGAGAAAAGGGACAGAGAAAGACCATGACCATGAATCAATTATTCGATTCTCCTCTGCATTGAAAATACTTCATAAGCAGTCAGATTCCATCCACTGGCAGTGACACCTGAAATTAGTTAATATATATATATATATATATATATATATATATATATATATATATATATATATATACTGTATATGCATCATATTCTTGATTATTACTAAACAAATTTATTTTTGAATTTTTTTATTTTCTTTTAATTTATACGTTTTCAAGTTTCAGTTTAGTTAGTTAGTTTGTTAATTAGTATTTTAGGGATGTCTAAAATACATATGCCTAAAATTTGCTGTAACTGGTATCATTTTACGATTTTTAATGGTGTTATATTTTTAAGAACAGTCCCGTGTTATCTTGTGGCATTTCTATGTTTAATGAAGGAGAGCTGTAAATGATTTTTAACAATACTAAACGTTTAATAATATGAAAACTAATATATAAATATATATATATATATAATTATTTTTTGACATTTGTATTTTTTATTTTAGTTTTACTTTTGATTACTAAAAATACACACGCACACACACACACACACAAAAGTCAATAGTATAGTTTTTGTTTAGCCGTTTTGTTTGTTATATAATTAGGACCAATTGTTGGGGGTGATTGCTCCGAAAGAATCATTAATGGAATTGTTAAGGATCCAAAATAATTAAATGGAGTCCAAACCATCACCAGAATCATCAAATCAGTAACAATTCTCATTTCACTTATAATGAATTTCACTCTTATCCAGAACACAATATGATTTTTTTTCTCTCCAGATGGTCTCGGCTGCTATGAACTTTCTAATTAAGTGAAAGTACCTGACTTGGTCTAGCAGATAATTGACCTCAACTGGAGTTGAAGCAGAGGGAGCCAGGGGCACTGTCAGCTAATGGAAGGCAAATCCGCTACCTGGGGAAATGACTGTGTTCACACTAATCCTCTGGCCCGCAGGCTCGGGCCTGATTTAATAGGGGCACTTAGGGGATAGGGCATTGTCCACACTGCCTGTCAAGAGCACAGCAACATGTGAGACAGGCTGCGCTGTCTGTCTCTCCATCTCTATTACCAGCAGTGCCATACATTTTTCATTCACGAGGAGAATGGTATAGTGAAGCAGGGGATGGTTCCACAGTGTTCTTGTTTAGTTTTGGAAAAACATTTTTTTAAAGAATATTTTGCTTGGTTGCAGAGCACAAACAAATAGCTCTACGTCAAGCATCTACATCTAGCATCTGTCTTTAACATTGGACCACTGGCAGAAAGTCATTGCATGTAATTAAAATTCATAAGCTGATAAAGTTTTAAAATAGAACATGGTGCTGGTACTAGCGAAGCCAAGGTCATGGGTTAAATTCCCAATGAATGCACAAACTGATACAATTTATACGTTGAATTTAATGCAATTTGCATTGGATAAAAGCATCTCTAAAATGAATGAACATTTAAATTTACACAGCATTTACTCAGAATATAGTTAAAAAAATTAATAAATTATATATATATATATATATATATATAATTTATTAATTTTTTAAACTATATTCTGAGTAAATGCTGTGTAAATTTAAATGTTCATTCATATATATATAATGTCTTCTCATATTTATTTATTTGTTTTATTTTTTATTTTAATGAAGAAAAATTCTTGGTATTTTTCCCATCTGTAACTGGTACTTTTTCGTCTATAACTGCAAGTTGCTGATTGAACAGTGAAATACGATTCAACAGATGACAATGCACAAAACACATATTCTGTGTTTGTCCCATTAAATCCCTGGAGACAAGCTACAATACAGTGATTGAGAGCAGAGATTATTCACAGTAAATGTATACATTTACATTTGCAGGGGTTTAAGTTAGCCAGAGTGACTGCGTTAATCATTAAGAGGGCTAATTCAGTTAACTCGGATACATATAGAATTTCCTGCATCTTGTTTGAGTCAATGCTTATTTTGTGCGCCTACACACCTTCCAATATAAACATTCACTGAACTGGGACGTCCTAACGAACAGTCTCGTGCTTGTAATTAGCATTCGATGGGGGGAAACATGTCGAATCATGACTTAATTAGTGGCCATGGTAAACAAGGCAGACAATGACATGTTTCAGCAATCAACCGCCAATCATTCTGCAGCACACGAGTGGGCGTTGCTTGTCCCCTTACTGCATGTGACGAGCTCAAAATCCAGAGATTCTAGCATATCATGGGTATTTTATAAGCCAAATTTGTTCGGACATATTTTTACATGACCAGTTTAATCAAAATAAAATTAAAGATCATTTATGACCGGAGTCAGCAGAATATTGAAAACAGATGCTTTATGGAAAACTATGTTATTTATTTATATAATAATGCCTACTAATAATAGACTCTACTGACTCTAATCATAAACTGACATTTTAATTTAATGTTGTGTCTTATTTTACTTTATTTCTGGTTATGTATGAGCCACATGATTTGGGGCATAATTTATTTCTGTAATCCAAACAGTGTTAAGGAGAGTTAATGCACCAGATTTAATATGTATGGTTCATATAATATGGTGTGGTCAAATCACATTTGCTACAACATACTGCAGTAAAACTTTATAACAGCAGTCCAAATGTCAGCTGTGATTCCCGAGCGTGGCTTTATGGCATTCTCTACCACGGTTAATATTTAATCGCTGAGAGGTGATAAAGCGGACAGCCATCACTCTATATGTAAATAAGCGACATTTCATTCCATGCCCGCTCATGTGTGACCTCAGCAATGTGCCCAGCATTGCTGGAATGAAGGGGTCAGCATCACAATTAGCCTCGCTCATTTAGGAGACAGAATTCCTCTAACTCATCATTCCCTTTAACGGTCAAGTCCGCTTGCATGAGAGACAGACTGTCAATGATGAGCTTAAATCCAAGTTTAAAACAACAGTGCTGTAAACTGGTTGTCTTATTAACCTGAGGTGCAGTAGGAATGCCATCCATCCTTTTAATCACCTCAAACGTTTTAACCTCAGACAGGGGTGCTATTACTTTTCCAAGCAATCAGACAACATTTTGTCATAAAACAAGTGAAAAAGGGAACCAAGCTATGTTTAGAAACCACAATACAATACTTTTTTTTTTTTTTTTTTTACTTTAAGTACCCTGTAAAAAAAATCTGTAAAATTTACGGTAGCAACATTTTAGATTTTACGGTTTTCACTTAAATTTACAGTTAAATACCTTAATTTCATTAACTGATATAATGTTAATATACCAACCTACTGAAGTACTGGAATCTGTTTTGTATCTTTGTAATGCACTGATAACCACCAAATGCAGGAGGTGATGAGAAAGTCACATGATGAACCAAAGCCCATCACAAGCAGCTTTTAAATATTAACATGTATAGAAAGTGCACAGCGTCATTCACACAAATGCTAAACATCATCACGGTAACACACATGAAACGGAAATAATGCAATAAACATTCATTTAACAACATTATGTGTAACACACAACCCTAACATACAAAACTGATAAGAAAAAATTAAGGAGAAACATGGTTATTAAAAAAAAAAAAATCTAATTTGAAATGTAACGCAGGGAATTCTGGGAATGTCAATTTACGGTTATTCACTGTAAATGATACGGTATTTTTCACTTCCAAAAACATAAAATTTATGTCCAATACATGTATTGTCCAATACAGTTTTTCACCGTATATAGTAGGGGAATTTACCGTTAACCATTTAACAGGTTTTTACTGTAGCATTTTTACAGTCTTTTACGGTTAAATTCACGGTCATTTTTTACAGTGTAGTTCTCCTAAAAACGAAAATGTACTCACCCTCAGGCCATGCAAGATGTAGATGAGCTTGTTTTTTTTTTCTTTTGAACAGATTTGGAGAATTTTAGCATTATATCACTTGCTCACCAATAGATCATCTGTAGTGAATGGGTGCCGTCAGAATGATAGTCCAAACAGCTGATGAAAACATCACAAGCTGTGTGTTTGTAAGAAATAAATCCATCAAGATAGTTTTTAACTTCAAACTGTTGCTTCCATCTAAAATATGAGTCATCTATCCATGATTTAAAAAAAATAAAAGTTGTAGAGAAATATGCACAGATCTAGCACTTTTTATAAGCAAAAACGGTCACACTTTATTTTAAGGTTCAGTCCCCGCTATTAACAAACCATTAACTAAATTTTGCCTCAATAAACTCCTAATTTTGAATGCTTATTAATAGTTAAGGTAGTTGTTCAATTTAGGTATTGGGTAGGATTAGGGATGTAGAATATGGTCATGCAGAATATGTGTTTTATAAGTACTAATAAACAGCCAATATGTTAATAATAGGCATGCTAATAAGCAACTAGTTAATAGTAAGAATTGGTCCCTATACTAAAGTGTTACAGCGAAAACAGTCCAAAACTGTTTTAATCAAATATGTTGGTGGATTCCGATGTGAGTGGACAACAGCGGATGGACTTTTTCACTGGATGAAGTGTTATGGATTATGGATTTTGGCCAGAAGTTACTGTTTAAAGTTAAAATGTCTAAATAATGGATTTGTTTCTTACAAACATGCAGCTTTTCACTTTACAAGACAGTAATTGATGGACTGGAGTCATTATTGGATTAGTGTAATGTTTTTTATCAGCTGTTTGGACTCTCATTCTGACGGCACCCATTCACTGCAGAGGGTCCATTGGTGAGTGATGTAATGCTAAATTTCCCTAAATCTGCTCAGATTAAGAAAAACTCATCAACATCTCCGATGGCCTGAGGGTGAGTACATTTTTAAGGAAATTTTAATTGTTTGGATGAACTGTTCCTTTAAGCAATCTGCCAGAACACTTTAGCAACTGGGTATCAGTGTATTGATAGATAAAAAAAAATTAAATAAAAAACACTCTAAACTCTTTAGCAACAACCTGGTAACTACACATACACATTTAGCATAATAATAGAGAGTTTTTCCACAGACAACCACTCACATTTTATTCAGAAAGTGTAACAAATCTAGTTAATATTCGTATATTGAGTCTTTCAGCCTTTAATCGGACAGATAGGCAGCTAGCTAGTCTCATTTTGCAGAGCTTGTGGTGGATGTCTGGGCCGCAATCTGTGATCAACTCCAATCGTCACCTGTCTGTTTAATTGAAGGCAGAGCTGAGGTGTTTCTCGCAGACAGACAGGCGTGTGTAATTATTTCAGTTTGTCAGCTCTCATCCTGTCTGTCTGTCAGTTACTGTAAGACATCCACTGCTGCAGGGATCAGGGAGACACTGAACCGGGATACAGGGATGAAAGAATGGAGATCTGGACAGAGGAGAAACTGGAGGTCAGGGGAGAGAGAGTGAAGGAGGCAATCCTCTTTCCACAATGAACCTGATTTGCTGCCAGCCTCTGCATGCTCTCTCCTTCCATCAGTGCTGTTGAGTGAATGTCACAAATAACTCTTAGGCTTATATATATATATATATATATATATATATATATTTTTTTTTTGCATTGTGACATTGTTTTGAGAAATAATTTACAATACCACCCAAATTCTCATTACTGTAATATATAAATATATATTATTCTCATTACTTGAACCTTCCCAAGCTACAAGCTACTTAGCAATGCTGTAGGGTAAGAGTATGTTTGATGATTGCGATCCAATGTGATACAAACTACTGATATAGTGCTTTGTGCTCATCGCTTCAAAAATTCGTTTGTTACTGTTTAGAAAACAGCTGAGCAAAAATTCCACCAAAATTAATATAAGAGGAACCCAAAATTCAAGATCTGGGGGGAAATGCCTACGGTGGCCGCGAGAGCTCAACGCGGTGCAAATGAAAAACACATGCAAAAATAAAAAACACCTGCAAATTAAGAAAACTTAATCAATTTGACAACACACACGCTGCAAATTCTCACAACACAACCAAATACAGAAACTAGGGATTGGCGATACCACTTATTTTGTTTTCGATATAATACCGATACTTTTAAAGGCCAGTATCGTCAATATCGATATCAATACCGATACGATACTTCTAAACTGAACTTTTAAATTATGAAATTGATTCAATTATTAAATTACTAAGAGTAAAATTTACATTTACATTTAGACATTTAGCCGATGCTTTTATCCAAAGCGACTTACAAATGAGGACAATGGAAGCAATCAAAATCAACAAGAGCGCAATTATATGCAAGTGCTATAGCAAGTCTCAGTTAGCTTAATGCAGTACACGTAGCAAGGGTTTTTAAATCATATAATAAATAAAAAGAAAACAGATAGAATAGAAAAAGAATAGAGCAAGCTAGTGTTAGAGGCCTTTATTGTTTTTGTTAATTGTATAATCAATAAAAATAAAACAAATAGATAGAATACAAAAAGATTAGAGAAGCAAGTGTTTGTTTGTTTCTTTTAAGAAAACAAGCAGTTAGTAAATAAATAGAGTGCAAGTCTAAAAGGGGCACGTTTTTATTTTTATTTTTTTTTTTATAAAAAATAGAATTGGAATAGAGAGTGCTAGAGTAAGAGGGTGAAATAAAGATGGAAGATATGTGTTTTTAGCCGATTCTTGAAGATGGTTAAGGACTCAGCTGCTGGGATTGAGTTGGGCAGGTCATTCCACCAGGAGGGAACAGTTAATGTAAAAGTCTGTGAAAGTGATTTTGTGCTTCTTTGGGATGGTACAATAAAGCGCCGTTCACTTGCAGAATGCAAGCTTCTAGAGGGCACATAACTCTGAAGTAATGCATTTAGGTAAAGGGTGCAGAGCCAGTGGGGGTTTTGTAGGCAAACATTAATACCTTGAATTTTATGCGAGCCGCTATTTGTAGCCAGTGCAAATTGATAAAGAGAGGTGTGACGTGCATTATTTTTGGCTCATTAAAAATTAATCTTGCTGCCGCGTTCTGGATTAATTGTAAAGGTTTGATAGAAGTGGCTGGAACACCTGCCAAGAGAGCATTGCAATAGTCCAGCCTGGACAGAACAAGAGCTTGAACAAGGAGTTGTGAAGCATGTTCCCGAAAGAAAGAGCCTGATCTTCTTGATGTTGAATAAAGCAAATCTACAGGACCGGCCCGTTTTAGCAATGTGGGAAATAAAAATAAAATAAAATGGGTAATGATACCCACTAACTTTATATTCGAAACACATTTTAACATTCAATATCCCTTAATTGCAACATATTAAGTTATATTTTTGTTTACACATGGTTAAAATATGTTTACTGTAGTGGTAACCATGGACATAAACAAATACCATAGTTGAACTACAGTCACTTTAGTAAAACCATGGTTCATTTTCATAAGGGACTGCCAGTGAAAGGCTGTTGCATGAATAAAATGCAACCTTTTTATTCTGACAGTGTATGACTTATAATGTAATTGGACAAGCTATGTAGGCTACAATTTTAAAAAATGTGTATTTATTGTGATAGAACATATAATATACATATATGTTTTTTTCTGTCCTCTGATAAGCATTGATCTGGGCAATGCAACCTTTTTATTCTGACAGTGTATGACTTATAATGTAATTGGACAAGCTATGTAGGCTACAATTTTAAAAAATGTGTATTTATTGTGATAGAACATATAATATACATATATGTTTTTTTCTGTCCTCTGATAAGCATTGATCTGGGCAGCCGTTCCCAAAAGCATCAATGGTTTCTTATGATACTTTTGGGAAACGCAGCCCTGTTTGAATGCACTCAGAAGTGAGTGAATGCTCTCTCTGATTGATTGGTTCTGTCTTGCAGCATTTGCTTGTATTCAGATGAGCAGGAAAATAGTTCTATCCTACACAATTATTGCATAATGTACGCAATGTACGCATTTTTTTTTTGTTAAATAAACAAATTCACTGGTTAAAAAAACACACCTTAGTATCTATATTTTTATTTGAGTATCGATACTTTCGATACTCGCATCAGTATCAATATGTTGATACTTAAGGATCGATGCACCCATCCCTAACAGAAACTCGCTGCAAATACTCACAATGCAACAAAATACAGAAAAATACAGCAAATACAGAAATGCGCTGCGAATGCTCACAACACAAACCAAATACAGAAACGCGCTGCTTGATTTCTTGCAATATCATCATGAGCAAGACCTGATCAAAATGTTTTTCCTAAATATCAGCACAATTGCAAATGTGATATAGATTTCACACAGATTTATAACATTTCAGTAAACAAAAAGTTAATATTAAATAAATATGAATTAAAAGTTGTATATGCAATACTGTTTTTGCATTATTTACACTTTTGTTTCATTACTAAACAAATCAGTTGCCTGATTCAGTGACCCATTCATAAAGTCACTTTTTTTCCCCTAAATGTAGGTGCAAATAAAGATGCAAATATTGCACCTTAATTAAAAATGTATTTCTGTCACTGCTGCCGTGTTACTATATATATATATGTATATATATATGTGTGTGTGTGTGTGTGTGTGTGTGTGTGTGTGTGTGTGCATGTGTGTGTGTGTTCTTCATACACATGTCAGTTTTGTAGAGTGAGATTTTGGACCAATTTCACTGTGGGCAGGACTACATAACCAATAATTCAATTAATTTGTATTTAATTTTATATTTAATTTTATTTAATTGTATTGTATTTTATTTTAATATTTTAATTTTTAGTTTTGTTCTATTTTAAATCAGAATAAAACAAGTTCAAAACATATCCAGCATATGTATTATGTGTAAATTATTTTAAGAATTGTATTCACATTACAGTAATACGAAATGGTGAAGTGGTTAAATTAGCATGCCTCTTGATGTTGTGGTGAAGTATATCCCATACATTATTTTACAGTTTTTGCAAAAATCACCTAAATTTCACATCATCTTGAATTTTAGAGTATTTTCTTTCTGCTTGTTTAGTTTTCGTCTTGTTTCGTTCAAGATGTTTGCCTGAGTTTCTAAACATAGCTTGTTTTGGTTCAATAGCACGTTCAGTCCTGGAGCCTCCCGATATTTTGTTCCACCATGTGGCAATTAGTATGTCAAATCAAACACCATAAAAGAAAATAGCAATACAAATGATGTTTCTATTTCCAACCCGATGCTTTTTTCACAAGACCCTACAGCAGGTTTTGTGGAGACAACGCTCCACAACGCTTTCTCACAACGCTATGGAAATTACCCAGAGTGCACAACAATGTTTAAACCCTGACCTCGAGACTGTGGCAGTATACATTTTCCCAGTCAAGCCTGTGTCACCCTTGTGACCTTCCACACTAGGCCATGCAGCTATCAATCAGCCTGCGCCCGTCCCTCCCTCTGACCTCTGGGGGGCTTCACACATATACACACACACACACATACAACAACAACAACAACACACCATATTCAACAAACACATATACTGTACCAGTCATTTATGACTTATGAGACCTATAATAACCACTGGCTGACTAAGGAATAACCAGATTATCTTTAAACACTTGTTTGGGGCTGGTTAGATGAGATTAAACAAAGAGGAAAATAAGAATTTTACAAAAAAATATTTCGGTTGTCAAAAAACTAATCTGAGCTATGCATCCTCATTAATTTTGTAGATCTAAACTATTAATGTACATCAACAAATGTCTAATTTATATGTATTTTATTTCTCTTTTTTAATGTTTTATTTCTAATTTTGTCGTTTTTATGTGTTTGTCCTTTTATGTCTCATTTTTAGAGGTTGTATGTCTCATTTTATGCATTTCATTTCTTATTTTGTCTCATTTTATGTCTCATTGTTAGATATGTTTAATTGTATGTACTTTCTATGTTTTATTTCTCATTTCTCATTTTTAGTCTAATTTTTTATGTATTTAATTTCAATTTTGTTCTAAGTTTTGTCTCATTTTATGTCTCATTTTCAAATATTTTATTTCTCATTTCACATTATGTCATGTCTCAATTGAATATATTTTATTTTTATTTTTGTGTAATTTCAATGTATTTTATTTCTCATTTTATGTATATTTTTATATATTTTATTCATTTTTTTAAAAAAAAATTTCCTCATTTTGTGTCTCATTTTTAGAGAGTTTGTGTCTTATTTTTATGAATTAATTTTTCATTTTGTCTCATTTTATGTATCCTTTTTAGATATTTTATGTCTCATTTGTATGTATTTCATTACCGATATTATCTAATTGTATGTCTTACTTTTAGATATTTTCTTTCTCATTTTGTCTCATTTCATGTCTAATTGTTTGATATTTTCTTTCTCATTTTATGTCTCATTTTTGGATATTGTGTTTTTAATGTTATGTATTTCCTGTAGGTCACTGTGGATAAATAAAAATAAATAAATACAAAAAAAACACTAACTGAAGAATTTTAGATGAAACATCTGAGACAAAGTTGATACTTTCAAAATATATCAATATGAAGCATAATTATGTCACTAAAAACTATGAAGGAGCAGTGAGTGAGTAAATCATTCTACTGTATATGTTCATAGAAGAAAAAAACATATTCATAAACATTTGGTGTATTAAATATTACAAATAAAAATACATAGAGAAAGATAATGAGAGACTTGTTGATACACATTATGCAGATAAAATGTGTTCCTTTGGAGGACTTGTAACAACAAATTGAGGTACAACTACGTAAGCATCTAACTGACCTGATGAAGTTCTCCTCTAATGAATGGACATAAGCTCTTCGAATAACACTTATGGATATGATTTTCTGAAGTACTCCACGCTAAAAGTGGTCCTGCAGCTGGAGTCGCTTTGTTTAGGGTTCACTCAGGGACATGTAGGAATTTGCACTAGTTACAGCAGGGCTAATGAGTGACAAACGACTTAATTACGGGTCACTTCCTCTGAGGTCATCTATCTGGGACTCATCTTCCAGTCTAATCAATCTAGTGCCCTCACTCCACAGCAGGTGAAGGCCTTGTGCTTCTCTGTTTGGTGGCCATATGAGAGAGTTCGGTTTCAGCCACTGGAAGAGAGACGGTGTCCTCAGATTCGGTATTGTGTGAATATAATGTTTACATTCATGTTGTTTTCATACCTTGGCAGTCTGAGCACAGTTTGAGACATATTTGAGAACTCCAGAGGATACACGTGAGATTATTGTGGTCTGTTTAGTCGGAGAAACATGAGAAGCAAGAGACTCTAGCAAAAGCAAAAATAAATAAATAAATTTAAAAAACTCCATTATAACTCATTGCTGTGTAAGACACAGTTGATTTTAAACAGATCTTATTTGTGATTTTGCATTTCTAGGGTTTTGTGCATGTGTGTATGCGCGTGTTAAATTACCTCGGCTGTGATCTGCCAGTGAAGGCAGCAGTAGTGAACGTGTGTGTGTGTGTGTGTGTGTGTAGGATATGACTGCCCTCCTACAGACACCTCCTGATGTGATGACAAATTCTGAAGGCCTCCTGCACAGCGTGAAGCCCCCAGCCCCAGACATCTGAGGCATCTCCTGTGCCGCCTGAGCAAAAAACTTACACAGCTAAACGTTTTGTACTCTATCCACATGTTCCCTTGCTCACTTCCCTCGCTCACTCTCTCTCTCACAACCTACTACTGCAGTATCATTTGAGTTCTGACACTAACAGAAATGAACAAAGCAAAGAGCATGCATGCCTAATGGCTCTGTCCAAATATATGCAATTTAATAACATAATCACACAAAACCTTTTAATAACATGTCCAGGTTTATTTCACCTCAAAACTTTAAGGTTTTTTTTGTTTTTACAAAAAGAAATTAAGTATATGTCCCACCGAAATGTTATTCTTATTAATGGGAAAAAATATATATAATAATTACCTCTCATTCTCATTACTTTATTACAAAAAATGATTATTTACTTATTTATTTATTTATTTACTATGATTATTAAGAAATAACAATATATCATATACAGTATATATATATATATACTGTATGATATATATATATCCAACTCAGTGATTCTGTTTGTTTGTTTGTTTGTTTGTTTTTCTGACATGTTGGTGTTATATCTTTCACTTGGATGTTATAAGTTTCTTTACAGTACTAAAGCTGTTTCTCCACACCACCATGTTTAAAAATTATGGCCCAACCAAATCGAAAACCCTGGTATAAAAATGATATCTTATGAAAACAATGTACTACAAAATGGAAAAGGTTTTCTTCACGTTTTTGAAAAGGTTTGTTTACAGACAACAAACAGTATTGTCAAAACTATCCAATAGTCACACGGATCCACGGATCCGTAAAGAAACGTATGCATGTCTATATACTGAACTTTAAAAACCCATTTTCAAAGCTTTGCATTTTCAGGCTGTTGTTGTGTAACTGAATGGAAATGACATTTTAGTTGAAAATGGTGTCATATAATCGCATATAAAAGTTTCAAAATTGTAACCACATCTTGAGAGGCCGTTCATGCCACCTTTCCAACTATTTATAATAATTCTGCTAGCAGGTGAAGGCAGCATAATTGGTGCAGTATCCAAACACCTTTGTACCTTATTTATGCCTTATTGTACCTTATTATATTAAGGGTGTATATTAGTACCTCAAAGGTACATATTACTTAGAACCTTTCGAAAAGGTACTGTCCCAGTGACAGCTTTTGAAACCGTTCTGATAGACCCTCCGACGTGACGTCGAGAGTGACCGACTGAAAGGGAACTTTAGTGCCTAGCTATAGGACAGACTGTTGAACTTCACTACAGTCATGACGTCTGGAGGCTGATCCTCAATGTCGGCCGACCCTCCTCACACCTCCTCTCTCAGGGCCCTTTGAATGGAAATGGTGCATAAACAAATTCAATCTAACCTGCATTGTGCGCAACTCAGGGGGAGTCAAATCCGAGCAGTGCAAATCACATGGCAATACTGGTTTTAGGTGCAAAAGATGGTGCAGAAGCCTGCTTTTGGTAGTAATCCAGGTTTATTTGTGTTTAGGGTGGATTACAGTCATTCTCAGGGAGACTGACTGACTGGAGCCGCTCGGTGTAAACCATCCAGACCACCAGGATGGAGGCAAGATAGAAATGCTGATCTTACATCTGATGACTCAGAGGTCTGAAAAATGATGATAAAGCACTTGTAATTGTTGATATGCCTGAGGACCTTTAAAGGAGTCATTCACCCAAGTTAAAATTATGACATTAGTTTCTCACCCTCATGTCACACAAAACTAGCAATGGCAATTGTAAGGAATTTAACTATAATTCTAGTTCCTATTCCGCTTGACACACAAGCCCTTCCTCTATATGTTTTTTTTTTTTACTTTAAGAATAAACGTTTGCATTTCTATGTGCGTGAGTTTGCACATTTTGAGATCCAGATACAGTCAGGAGGGGAAGGGATTTATTAACATCAACACAACACAGCAAAAGAAACATTGAGCATTTAAAAGCAGTCAAAGCTGTTGTGCTATATGTTTGGCATTTACATTTATTGCAATAAACTCATTTTGTTGTTTATTTTAAGCCCATACTTGCATACTTTGGATTTAGTTTATTCTGTGAGATGTGACATGCACCACATCTGTAACCAGGCATATACTGATTTTTTTTTTTTTTTTTTTTTTGTAAAATACACTTATAAAGACCTGTTAATGTCTTTAATGTCTGTTAATGATTCACTTGCACAGTCGACAGAAAATAAGATAACAATAGCTCTAAATCTTAAATAAATCTTATATTGCCTCTAAATGGTATATAGTCTACATCGAAGGAAGAATACGACAGTTTCAAATTCATTATTATAACAAACATACATACATATCCAACTACTTAAAACATACTTAAATAAACAAACAAACAAATAAATAAATAAAATCACTTTGTAAATAAATAAATCACTTTTTACAATCAGTTCATTTCTAATGGATAAAAAGTTCTACACAATATTTTATTTTGCACTGATTATCCTGTACATATATCCTGCACTGAATACATAAATAAACCAACCAATCAATCAATCAATAAACAAGCAGTTTTAACTTAGAAATGTATAGTACATTTTTCAAACAATTACAAAGAAACAGCAAGTAACACATTGTGTTAAATGTGAAATTGTAAAGTAGAAAAACTGAAACAGAATTTTCTTGTGACATATACTCCAATAATCTTTACAATGTCAAAAAGAAAATGTGAATGTTGACAAGATTTTTTGACTAGGAGATGGAGACTGTAGAGGCTATCATTACTAAAAGTACCATGAAAGTTCTATTTTGAGAGTATGTGTGTTTCCTGGGAATTTAACCCACGACCTTTTGCGCTGCAAAATTTATTTATATATATATATATTTATATAGTAATATAATACAAATAACATATATAAAAAAGAGAAAATTAAATGGAAATGCATTTTACAGAGTTACTGTAATAAGTAATAAATGTGGGTACACATGTAGCTTTTTTAACAAAATATATATTAATACAAGTATTATAATTTATATATTATATAATTTTTTTTCAACTGTCGTGAAACTGAAAACCTTCAAAGATCTTAATTAAAAATATTTTTAAAAGAATACTTTTAGTTTGACTTTTTTTTGCACAACCATGAAGAAAATAAACATAAAAAGGAAATGACATATTAATAAAAAAAATTTAAAAAAAAATCTTGAAAATAAATTACAATATTTTTTTTAATCAATACATGATTAAGATACAAACACCAAAACGTATAGAAGCCTGTTTCCACCACAGAATGAAAAAAAAGGTAAAATAATACTAATAATAATAATACATTTTAAAAAATCTCACAATTCTAAGTTTTTATCTCACAATTCGGAAAATGCAGAATTCTGAGATGTAAACTGTGTGAAAATCTGAGATCAAATGTTGCAATTGCCTTTATTATTATTTTATTTTATTTTTACTTTACTTTTAATCCCCCCCCATATTTTTTTTTTCAGAAACATACAAAACCAACATGAAAGCAAA